>NC_034418.1:18361732-18390994 GCF_002078875.1 Numida meleagris | reverse complement strand
GGCGCTGGGCGGGGGCCAGGGCGGGTGGGAGGGGGGCGGTGCGGCCTTCCCGGCCCCGACAGCCCCGGCCCCGACAGCCCCGGCCCCATCCCCGTCCCAACAAACCCATCCCACTGCCAAAAGCCCCGTTTCCATTACCACCCCCATCTCACCCCCCATCAGTTCCGTCGCTATCAGCCCCATCCCCGTCAACTTTGTCCCCTTCAACCCCTTCCCCATCAGCCCCGTTCCCATCAGCCTCATCCCCTCATCAATCCCATCTCCACCCAATAGCCCGATCCCCACTATCACCCGCATCCCATCCTCATCATCCCCATCATCCTCATCCCTATCCCTATTCAACCCCATCCCCACTGACATCCCAACCCCACTCTCATTCTCATCAGCTCATCAGCTCCATCCCATTCCCAGCAGCATCATCCTTGCCCCTATCACCCCCACCCCCTCCCATCCCCATCCCCATCCCCATCCCCATCCCCATCCCCATCCCCATCCCATCATCTCCATCCCATTCCATCCCATCCCCGCAGCTTGCCGAGGAGGTGGCACCAGGTGGCAGCATCGCTCCGGCCACCGTTGTCCCCGCACCGGGGGGGAGCTCAGCGGGAGCGGCGGGGGCGGCCCGGGGGAGCGGGCTGCAGCCGATGCCCCCTCCCCGGGGCTGGGCAGCGGGGCCGTGTCCCTTGTCCTTTGTCCCCGGCAGGGGAAGGAGCAGCATTTTGGTGACATGGGGTGGCTGTGCCATGTCCCCCTCTGGGATTCTCGTTTTTGGGAGCGCCCTAACCCACCCCCCCCGCTCCCCCAAGCACAGTGTGTCCGCTGCAGAGCTCTGTGGGGCAGGAGATGGGGTGCGGGGTCAGGAGACATGGACATGGGACAGGCGATGGGGCAGGGAAAATAGGACAGGGGATGTGAGACAGGGGACAGGCGACATGGGACGAAGGCGGCCCTCTGCCCCCCTACACTGAAGCCTTGTGGTGGCAGGGTGCTGGTGCCCGAGGGGGCACGGTGCCACGCAGCCCTGGCACTCACTGGTCTGCCTGCTCCCACCCACCCTCCCGCCCCACATCAGCGGGGCAGTGGGGAGCAGCCGCTCTGGCTGTGGCTGGGGGTGCTGCTGTGGGGCCGGTGGTGCCGCCCCAATGGTTTCATGGCGCGGTGCTGGCAGCCCCCCACGAAGGAGATGGATGGCTTCGTAGCCCGTGGCCACCACGCGTAATTGAATGGTTGTGTACATATGATGGGAACGTCGATGCGGACGTGGCTGGCAAGTGAAATGCTGGGAGACGTGGGGTGGGGGGGGGGATGCACACAGCCCCCACACCCCCAACGCAGGGGGAGCAGAGCACATGGCTCCGGGACGCACAGCCCTCCATTGGTGCCCAGCTCCGTGCACCAAACCCTGCCTTGATCAGCTCAGCCCCAATGTGAGGCACGGAGACGGTGACCTCACCCATCACCAACCCCATCCATAGGGCCGGGGGGGCAGGAGGGCAGGTGGGGCCATGGGGACACCCCCAGGCCGAGCCCTCATGGCGGGGTGACAACCAGGTGTTCCACAGTATTTGCTACCTGTGCTCATCCATCAGAGCCATCGATCGCGCTCCTACGGAGCTTTATTAATGATCTTGTCACGGCGCCGGCGCTGGGTGCCGGGCTTGTCGGGAATGATGGATCATGAAGAGCTCTCGCTGCGATTTATTCTCCGCTGACCTTGTCTCTCCCCATTGTTGCTTGCTTAAGAGTTATGAATGTGAGACATGATAATTTGATATTGATCTATTTGGGGAGTTAAAAAATGGACTGCGTCGCCGATGTCGTAACACAAAGGATCCGCGCGGAGCGGGGCCACGCGGGGCCGGGTGCCCTCCCCGTGTCGGGGTGACCCGGGCAGAGCCATCGTTACCTGAGCTGCCCTTCCCCGCGGTCGCCACGTGTCCACCCATCTCATTTTGGGGGGCTTTACTCCGTGCTGGGGAACGCAGAGCCCTCGGGGCACAGGATGGGCTGCGCGCATTACGCGGGGTAGAAGCGCTGCAGGAGCTCCTTCTTGTTGACCTTCCCCATCTGGTTGCGCGGGATCTCCTCCACCACGATCAGCTCGGTGGGGACGGCGTAGGGGGCCATGGTGTCCCTGCAACGTGGACAAGTGGTTAGAGCCCACCCGAAGCCCCTCACCACCGCGACGCCCGCCTCTGGGGGGGGGCTGCTGCTGAGGGTGCGCGTCCCCCCCGCATGTCCCCAAGGATTCGGGGCCGTGCTGCTGACAGCTGTCTCACTGCGCACAGCAGCGGTGCGGCACGACGTCCCCGTGCCCTTTGCAGAGCGCGGCGGGGAGGCTCTGCCTTCTGTGCTGCGTGTCACGGAGCTGGGGCCGTGCCCGGCCCCCCGGCAGCGTGCTGGCACTGATGGTGACACGAGGTGCCAAGTGTGCCCGCCAGCGCGGCCCCGCTGCCATATGTGTCGCCAGAGCCGCAGAATGAATCACGCTGAAGAGGGACATGTGTCTCCTGCCAGGGAGCGAGAGAAGGGCCGAGCGGATGGAAGTGACACGAGAAATAACGAGGAGAGACAGGGCGAGGGGGGGGTGCCCGCAGCAGCAGGGTGGCACGGGGGGACCTGGCTCAGCCCCTCAGCCCCAGCAGCACAGTGTGGGTTCGGGCTCTTTGTTCGGCCCTGTCCCCCGACTCCTCCAGCAGCTGCCGGGCTGCTCCCCTTGTGTCAGCTCAGTCCCGGTCCCCCCACTGTGGCTGCTCCAACCCCGGTGGTTGCAGCAATGCCAGGAGCACGTCGGTGCCGCCACGTGGAAGCGGTGGGTGCGGGGTGCTGCGGCCCTCACCTGGCCCATTCCTTCAGCTCCTTCACCGACAGCATCTCGCCCCGGCGCAGCTGCACCACGGCGCTGACCCGCTGCCCCCACACCACGTCCGGGGGCCCGATGACGGCCACGTCTGGGGAGAGAGCAGAGGACGCGGGCTGAGGGGCTGGGGGCTGCGCTGGGAAGGGGGGTGGCACGGGACCGCTGTGCTGATGCCATTTCCTGCAGCGAGGGAAAAGCGGAGCCCCGCGTTTGGCGTAAGCCAGCAGAAGGGGTACGGTGCGCACGGCGGCATCGGGCTGGGGGCACAGCTCCCACCCCCACGTGCACGTGGCCAGCACAGACTGAGCGATGGGCTCATTCCCAAAGGCTGATGGAGCCGAGGCAGCACGCTGCGAGCACGAGCCCTGGCACAGCCCCATGGCCCCACGGCCCCGCGCGCTGCCTACCCGTGATGTGCGGGTGCGCGAGCAGCTGACGCTCCACCTCCAGCGCGCTGATTTTGAAGCCCCCGTTCTTGATGATGTCCACCGAGGTGCGGCCCTTGATCCAGTAAACGCCGTCGTGGTAGGCTGCCGTGTCCCCTGGAAAACAAAGCGGGATCCCTCAGAGCTCCCCCCACCGCCCCACGCAGCATCCCCAGGGACCCCATGGGTGGGTGCCAGCCTTCCCCTGGCATGCACAGAGGGGTGCAGGCGCTGGGGCTGCCGGCAATGAGCAATCAGGTGGGGGGCAATGTCAGGAAGATGAGAGTGCTCCACGCCAGGCTCCATCCCCCCATGGGGCGGGCGGCGGGGGGGGCAGGTGCACGCCGGTAATTCCCGCTGGCACGGGGGCTGCGGGAAGATTGAGGAGGGGGTCACGTCAGCGCAGCCCAGCTAAATGCTTAACAAGCTGTTGCACTTTGATAGCTACTTAAGATGATTACTCACATCCTGCTAATAGCGCCTTCGCCAAGCGGTGGGCGAGGAGGAGGGGGCTGTGCTTTCAAAGCCTGGATGGCAGCACGGGGTGGGGGGGTTGGGGGGGCTCTCAGCGCTGCCCCCCGTCCTCGCCCTCATGGCACATCACCGCCTTCGTGTCTCCCTGCTGCAGAAGGCAGCTCCCAGCCGTGGCCCAGCAGCACGGATCTGCCGTGGGCTCCCCGAGTGCTTCCTGCTCCATCCCTGCACCCTGCTCCAGGCTGGCAGGGGACAGCGGAGGGGACAGGTGAGTTCTGGAGTGCCACGCAATGACACCAGCTCCTGAGACACGTTCTGCTGCCACGCATTCCCAGCACAGGAGCAGGAGGGGCACATGGATGTGGTTTGTGGAACACCGAGCCCACTGTCACCCTGCTCCTGCACCAGCCGCTCTGGCTGCGGGGTTGGGGACAGCTGCTCCCTGCCACCTCTCTGTGCAGCACTGTGAGCTCCTTGGGGCACGGCCATCACTTCCTTCCTTGCAGCCACACGGGGATGGCGATGAGACTGCACCCCGTGACCCCACGCCGCGCCGTTCCCACGGAACAAAGCCGGCGGGCAGCGGCAGCCTCCGGCACACGGCACAGCGCCGGGGCGCAGCTGATGCTGCGAGGCCGTGGGATTATTGTTTCCCTGACAGCAGCCATCAGCGCTGCCTTTGGATTTGTTTCAAGATGCTCAGCGGGCATCTGCTCGGCAAGGTGCTGGGGCCGTGCCGCGCTGTGTGCTGGGGAGGCCGAGCTGGGGGCAGGGGATGTGGCGAGGCATCGGGACACGCAGGATGGGGCCGGGCATCCCCGTGTGCTGCCCACATGGAGCAGCTCCACGGAGCTAGGGGATCACTTCGCAGTGCCCAGCCCAGCCAGGAGCTGAAGGAAGGTGTGTACCGTACCACCTGTGTCTTCAAAATGAGGTTTTTTGGGGTAAAAGTGCTTCTGTTTGTAAGGGAAGGGTTGTCTGCAGGGAGTTCCTTGGACGTGGCCGCTACATTCACATGCCCGCCTTGGAAACCCACAAGTTGCGGTGGAAACCCGATTTCCAAATGCAAGCCCCAGAGATTGCTGCAATGAGTTTCAAGTTGCAAAACGCCTGTTGCCAAGATGGAAGAGCCCTCGTGGCCTTTGGTCTGCAAAGCAGAGAGGTCTCCCAGCAGCAGTCCCAAGCTGAACAAAAGGCCCTTTGCTGCACAGAGCTGCTCTGCGGAGCGAACCCTGCCCAGTTCCTGTGCTAACAGCCCTGCACGATGGTCAGCGCCTTCCTGGCAAACACTGCAGTGTTGCAACATCAAAGGTGACACGAGCAAACATTTGGACAAACTGCTGACCGAGAGTACACTTAGGTTGGAGAAATGAAATGCTGGAGGGGCTCTGAGACAGCAGAAATGCACAGACAAAAAGGGGCCCTTCAGGTGAACCCAGAGGAGCAGGGACTGGGTTGGGATGCAGAGCCAGGGCTGAGCTGGGATCTGCTGGGAAAACCCAGGCACTGAGATCAGATTTACAGAGCACAGCCGCTGGAGAACCCAACCATTCTGTGGTTCTATGATCCTTCAGGTCCTTCCAACCCAACCCATTCCATGGCACCATGATCTCTAAGGTCCTTCCAACCCAACCATTCCATGGCTCCATGATCTTTCAGGTCCTTCCAACCCAACCCATTCCATGGCACCATGATCTCTAGGGTCCTTCCAACCCAACCATTCCATGGCACCATGATCTTTCAGGTCCTTCCAACCCAACCATTCCATGGCTCTATGATTCTATGGCAGTGACATTCCCACAGCCCCCGGTCCGTCCATCCCTCCCAGCACGAGCTCCCAGCACAGCCCCAGATGCAATGCTTGAAGAAGATCTCTTCCCACTGCTTGAGAGCAGCCATGGGAGGAGATGGGGCCGACAAGCAATCAGGTGAGCTTGTCGTGAGCACTGAAGGACTCCTCTGGGGATTAATCCAAGCCCTCTGCAGCAAAGTGCCCACCCTGAGGGATGGGGCTGCGTGATCCGCGCGCCTTGCGGACGTACACCTTTCCCTCCCCCTACACAATGGGAACTGCATCGATAGATCCCCCATCTGCTCACATACATCACACACTTCACTCCGGTTTATTAGCTGGAATAAATCATAAATATTTCATTATACATCAACGACGCTCGGCAGCGGGAAGGCGCAATCCATCACCTCGACACTCCTTGCGACCTGCCGCCACGCAATAAGCTTTCCAGTCTATTAAACAAGATTGATACAGTGCGCTGGGATGGACTGGGGGAATTTATTTATGGAGCAATGGGAGAGGGAGGGACGGAGCGCGCGGTGATGCGCGGACATGCCAGAGCTGCTCCCATTACCTCCTCGGAGATGGCCAAGGGTGGGAGCTCTGGCTCTGGGGGGCTATGTGGGGGAGCAGCAGAGCTCTGCGTGCACAAAGCTCTGACCCTGAGCTGCTCAGCACCTCCACTCTCACTGCAGGTCACTGCGTGCTGTGCTGGGGTCCATTGGAGGCCCTGGGGGGCCAACGCGGCCTCGTGGCAATGATGTATGCACACGTACCTATCCAATGGAATGCTAAGCGATAGGCTAAATAACAGAAGCAACTATGGGTTGATTTATGGCATCGGGATGAGTAATGTGTGCCACTGCTGACAGCCATCTTGGCTACGAACAGGCTGCTCCAGAGGTTAGAGAACAAATTGTAGCTAATTAGCAGCAATTAGCACCTCTGAAACGTGGGATTTGGGCTCTGTCGTGGAGCAGGGCCTCACGCAGGTTACCTGCCCTGGGTGCAGAGGGCTCTGTGCTCACCTCTCCCGTGCACTCAGCATGTACAAAAGAGCCCGGCAGCATCCTCCCTTCCAAACACACAGGCGGAATGTCCCAGGTAGAACAAGCAAAACTCCCAAATCATCAACAGCCACAGCTACACCGGCCCTAGGAGGAGGATCGAGATGGAGGAGCCCAGAACCCAAGCCGTGTGCCGAGAACCAAGCTGGATGCACCATCCCCTCACCCTGGGCTGCCGGAGCAAGCTGCAGCTGGGACAGAACTGCTCACGTGCAGCAGGGCGACGCGGGGCATGGATGGAGCTGGGGTCTGGCTGCATTGCTCCACTCCTCCCCTGCTCCAGCGCTGTGCTCGGGGCTCCCCCAGCTGCTCCGAGGAGCACTGAGCTGCCAGCACACCAAGGGCAGCGGTTGGTTCACGCTGCGAACATTAATAAAGCATCAAAGCTGCTGGAGGGGGAAAGCAAGCAAGGGAGGGGGAGGTTGGGACTTCTTAACGAAATGCATGCATATGGATAACGCAGCAATTATTAATGAGGAAATCATCTCCCTCCCCGGCATCCCCCAGGGCTCTGGCTTGCTCGGGTGAAGGTTGTGTTCTGGTTGTGAAGGTTGGGTTCTGCAGCCCGACCTGCAGCCCAGAGCCCCCTCCAGGTGCAGAGCTTCACCCCTGGGGGGCTCTGTGCTCTGCTCCCAGGGGTCAGGACGAGGCCTCCCTCATTTCCCAGATGCGGGTTTTGCCTTCACCCAGCCCAGCACTGGGGTGTTTGCTGCTGCCTGCGCTGCAAATGAGATCTGGTATAGGGATGGTGGGAGTCTGCAGTAAGGTCAGACATCCCCAAATGCCCCCACACGTGGGGCAGGGTGCTCGCAACATCGGGGGGTGACGGGTGGCTGCCTCCCTTTGCAGACCACTGAGGCAGAGCTGGGCTGTGACGCTGCTGCAGATCTGTACCTGCATGAAACCCGGAGGTAATTTAATGGCTCACAAGAAAGGAAATAAATCTATTAGAGCAGAATCGCTGTTTGTTTACGCATCTTGCCACGAACACCACCACGAGCAGCAGCAGCAGCAGGTGGATGTGCAAGCACCATTTATTTACATAATAAAATTGCCAAGGAGATTTGCAGCTCGGGGGCATCCTCGCCTCCCCGTGCACGCGCCTGGCTCCCACCGGCACCAATGGCACACGGGCAGAGGATGGACCCTGCGACCGCCCTGACCACCCATTCCAAGAGCTGTGAGCTCAGCAGCCGATTCCCTGCTTCCAAACTCCCGCACACAGCAATGGGAAAAGGAAAAACAGGCAAAAAAAAAAAAAAAAAACAACCCTGCTCATCCCGGAATGAATTCCTGTCACGCTTTGTGTGGGGACGCCTGCTTGCATTCCGCACGCGGCGGAGCTGCGCCCGCTGTCAGAGCAGCGCAACGAGAAAGGGCAGAGCCCCGCCGAGATGAAAGGCTGCACGGCCTCCCCTGGCATTTCCACCTGGAACAAAACTGCACCCAAGGGCACCTCCCAAAGCGCCGCGCTTAGCAAGGCACCGCTCGCCCAGCTGCAAGGAGAGAGCTGCAGATAAGAGAAATCTGATTGCCGGGCGGTAATCCTGAGCCCTGCTCTGCACGCTGCTTCCAGGGCACGCCGGGGACCTGCTGCTGGCCCTGTCTTGGCTGATACATCAGTGATGCCTCCACTTCTCAGCTGCAGTTTTACAGCTTCTGGAGCTTGTTGCTGCAGGACAAGATGCCAGGATGATGCTCGCTGGCCTCACACTGTACCCAGGTCTCCCCTTGCAGCTTGCTGGTACTCTTAGCTCTGTTACTGCCCTGCAGCCCTCTTGGTGCAAATTCCAACACCATGTTCTGCACCCCAACCCAGCCACAGGTGCTGTGCCCTGTGCCACCACATCACCAAGATCCCCAGTCGGATGGCCCCAGTTTGGGCAGTGGGACGTTTCTGCTGTTTGGACCCAACAAAGGGTTTGTGCACGCTGCCCAGCTGTGTTGGCTGATCCCTACAGATGACACTGCTCATTTTCCCAAGCAATCACAGAATCATTCAGGTTGGAAAAGGCCTCTATGATCCCCAAGCCCAAACTCAACCCACCCCACCATGCCCATAACCGCGTCCATCAGTGCCACATCTCTGCAGTTCTGGGACCCCCCCAGGGACAGTGACCCCACCAGTCCCTGGGCAGCCTGTGGCATTGCCTGACTGCTCTTTGGGAGAAGAAACGTGTCCTAATATCAAACCTGAAGCACCATCACCCCAGACTGAGGCCGCACGCTGCTCTAAGGGCGCTCCATTTCCATCACGGAACGCAGCAGATAAACCAGCCCAACCTTTGAATGCTGCCACCAGCCAGGCAGGCAGGGCTTTGCAGGCTCGCTCATCATTAGCAGGAACTCGTGGGTGAGCGATACAAGCAGGCTGGGCGGAGGGACCCCCCCCGCTCACAGCCAGAGTTACTGCAGATGGGTTTGCCCAGAGGACAAGCCAGAAAAGAAAACGGGTAAGTAAAAATGAAAAACGTGGTTGGTTTTTTTTTTCTTTTTCTTTTTTTTTTTTTTTCCTTTTTCGCATTAGCATTTAAATATTTATAGAAATCCCTGCAGACGACGAGATGAAAAAGAAAAACTCGGAGAGCAATAAATAAGTAAACGCTGCAAGGTGCGGCAGAACGCGGCTGCTGCTCGGCTGGGGAACTTTGCAGAGCGCGGTAACCACGCGTGCACGGCTACAAATGGTCACTGCAGCCATCAAAACATGAGGCAAAACCCCTCTGCTCTGGCTTCTGCCCCTCTGCACGACAGCTGAGGGATCAATTACACCCGAGTGAAGGAATGCAATGCCTCTGCTCCGTGCAGCAACCCGGCCCGGCCCCCTGTGAGATGGATCGTTAAATAAAGCGGAGATAACGAAGGCAGGGTGTTGACTGGAGAGGCAGCGGTGGGATATGCAGCAGGATATCTGCTTAAATTGTTTGCTCAAATACACCGAAGCCGACGCTTCTGCTTACAGAGTAACACCATTAGTTGTAAGGCAGCCTTGAGCAACGGGAGGACTCCTGGTGCGAGCAGTGGGCTCTGCCTAGTGCCAGGAGCAGCACTGCTCAGCCCATTTCTTCATGCATCCCATGCTCTCTCCTGCTACCACTGGCTCCCCTCCTAGCCCACCTGCGAGCTTGCAGCTCTCTTCCTTCATCAGGCTCACGGAGCTCTGCTTGAAGTCTGCAATGCAACCCGGCCCGAGCTGGGACTGGGCTCCGTGCATCCATCCCTGGGATGGGAAGGGAAGTCATCGCCAGCAGTCAGAACACAGCGAGCCCTTCTCCTGCAGGTGTTGCAACAGCCAAAGCACAGAGCACACCCTGGAAGGTAAAGGCACACAGTGCTGGGAGCACAGTCTGGGTCTGGGAGACGTGGCACATGCTGCTCCCACCACCCTGTAGCTGGGGTGTGACTGCTCCATGCCTCTGATTTTGGGCTCTGGGCACCGGAGGTTCTCGAACAAGTCAAGGGTTGGCACCCACGATGCTTGCTGCGACCAGAGTGGAGCCTTGTGGAAGAGTAAACAAGTTCTGTGCCAAAAGCTGCTCTCATTTACAGCTACAAAAATCCAAAGTCACTCCCTGGACTGCTGAAAACATCACTCTCACAAGCAGACACGGAAATACGTGGGCTTCATCTCACTGTGTTCCAATGGCCCTCGGGCTTCCAACCCACAAACCTGACAATGTTGTCTCCTTATTGCTCCCATAGAAAGAATGAACTTCTTTTTGTACAGGCACACCTCTTCAGTGAGGGCTGGTGGAGGTCTGGGCCCACCTTGCTGCTGGCCTGCCCCACCGGCCAGCACATGGCTCCCCTATGGGTGCCACTTCTCAAACCAGCCCGTGATTCTGTCTGCAACACATTATAATTAAGGAATCATTTCTTAAAAAAAACCCAGAATTTGCATTAACTGAATTTATGACTAGGAGAGACACTGCAAACAAACGGAAAACCTGCAGATTAGGATGCTAATGAGATGCATTTCTATTTATAATCTGCCTTGATCAAGCAAAAGTGTTTTCTGTTTCAGGTGTCAGTGCTACTCCCACAAATGTAAGTAATTCCCTTGGCAGGGAAACACCTGCCTGCCTCTGGAGATGGGCACAGGCAGGATAAAGTGCCTGTGCTGGATCAATGTGAGGAGAGAGGGAAGAGAAGTGAAGAGGAAGAGAAGAGAGGGAAGAGAGAGAAGAGGAGGGGAAGAGGAAGAGAGAGGAGAGAGAAGAGGAAGAGAAGGGAAGGGGAAGAGAAAGAAAGAGAAGAGAAGGAAAGGGGAAGAGAAGAGAAAGAGAAGAGAAGGGAAGGGGAAGAGAAGAGAAAGAGAAGAGAAGGGAAGGGGAAGAGAAGGGAAGAGGAAGAGAAGGGAAGGTGAAGAAAAGAGGAAGAGAAGGGAAGAGGAAGAGAAGAGAAGAGAAAGAGAAGAGAAGGGAAGGGGAAGAGAAGAGAAAGAGAAGAAAAGAGGAAGAGAAGAAAGAGAACTTGACAGTGTGAAAAACAGCCACAACATTGTTTTCTTAAATGCAGCTTGAAGAAAGTCAAAAGACGAGTCATCATTTTGAAAACGCGCATCAAACAAGTTAAATAACTCTTACTTTCTTAACGACTTATTAATCAAAGCGCATTGATTCCTGAATCAGATTCTACCACCAAGAAGCCTTCTATCTTCTCCATCCCCATGCATGCATTAAGAGAGTTTTATTCTGACAGATACAATATAGCAATCAATAAAATCTTATTATATGGAGCTGAGATACATGGATTTGTTGCAGGATTTATGCACTGCTTCCAGACCCGGTGCTATTTCATGTCTCAGCCTTAACCTGTAATTGAAAATAAATCTCTCTGAATACACCAGATTCTAATTTTCTGGAAGTATGGCAAACGCGAATGGAAGCACCTTCCAGGTGGGCTCGGCACCTTTCCTCAGGGCTCAGCACCTTCCTTGGGGGCTCAGCACCTTCCTGGGGGAGCTCCGTACCTTCCTGGGGGGCTCAGCACCTTCCTGGGGGGCTCAGCACTTTCCTTGGGGGCTCAGCACTTTCCTTGGGGGCTCAGCACCTTCCTTGGGGGCTCAGCACTTCTCGATGCCTGCAGCAGGTGGGTACCCTGCAGTCTCCCTGGCTGGAGGGGATTCTGATCTAAGCAGCTCTGTCAACAGCACGAATACAATACAATAAAAATAATCAAATTCACTCAAATGGAAACAAGAGCTGTGGAGAGAGAGGCAGACAATGGTGCAAATCTGAGGAAATCAAGAGGCAGGGAGCAGCAGTAAATCACCTCTGCAGCACCCGGAGTTCGGCCACGTCCCATCACAGCCAAGACCCTGAATCCCCCCAAAAGGTGACAGCAGCACCTGCAGTGCACACACACACACACACACACACACGTGTTCCTTCTCACCGGAGGCACAGGGTGGGCACATGGGCAGGGGGATGTCTGTGCAGGGTTCCTGTGTGCGTGGCATTGGCTCTGGCAATGCACAGAGCTCCTCATTGCTCCCCAGGAGCTGCTGGTGCCCTGAGCCCGCAGCACTGCTGTTCCCCCCAGCGCCCGACGTGATGCTGCTCTCCTCGGTGAGACAGTTTCATGGGAGAAGAAGGGATTTTAATAAAGCAGCTGTCAATCAGAAGGAAAACGACTGCTGCCACGGAAGTGTTGGCTCTCCTGTTCTTTTTTTTTTTTTTTCCCTCTGTTTTTAATATATTCTGAAAAAAAAAGCCCACACGCTAGCGTGATTTACAGGGACTGCAAGCAGGAAGAGAACTGGCCTGAGGAAGGCACTGGGAAACAAATGATCTGCAGCCAGAGAAGGCTCAGAAATGAAAGATTCCTTTGTGAGCCTCGCACTGCAGAAAGCAGCCTGGCAAACGCCCTGGGCTTCGGGGCTCCTGGGCTACCCCAAACCACAAAGCCAGAGGAGGAAATGAGACCCACTCTTGTCTCCGTGCACGCAGACTGAGTGCAGCACTCAGGTGGAGCCCCGCACGGCTCATGTCCCCTCCAGGAGCAGGGAAGCAGGGCACCAGCTGCTGCAAAGCACTGGAGGAACGCACGCAGTGCCCCACCACCGTGCCACGCCACGCGGCGCCGGATTCACCGCGAGGTGCAGCACGAGCAGTGCCCGCGCTTCCCTTGCAGTAATTACTCTTCATTTGCTGACCCGCTGCTTTTTCGGATTGCCATTAGCAATCAGCAGAGTGCTAAATTACAGCTGCTGCGTGCTCCTGCTTTGCTCTCTCCAAATCTCCAAGTCCCGGCGGAGCTCGGAGGACCTGGCACTGCCCACCAGCACCGTGCCAGCTGCTGCGTCACTCGGCGGTGACCCACACGGGGTGGCACTGCCACTGTCCCTGTGGCATCACCTTGCCTTACCTTCCCAGCACCACTCAGCCTGCAGACAGCGCTGACAGCAGCCAGGAGATGGAAAAAAAATGAAAGGCAAAGAGTAGGGCAATGGGGTGAGGAGGGGATGAGGAGCTGCCGTGCTCCTGGGGCTGCTGTGAGGGTACGGAGTGCTGCTGGCACCCTCTGATGTCCCCAGCCCCAGGCACTGCTGCTGCTCCCCATTCTCCTCCAGGCTCAGACAGCTAAAGGGTTAAGTTTAATTTATACTGATTTCTATTTAATATCATTCTCTCCCCGTAGGAGCCGGCAGCTGTGAGCTGATTGTACTCTCTCATTATGCAGTCTGTATCACTAATGGCCTGTGACAAAGGCATGCCATCTTCCAGGCCTTACCCCCGAGAGCCAATTAAACACACATACTCCCTTCCTGTTTGCAGCGCATTACAATGAAATTAAACTGAATTTCAAAATCATTTTCTCCTAAAGACATCTCTTTGCAATAATTAATGCATGCTATTCCTTTCCATCTGAAATATTCATCAGGAGTGTTGACTAAAAAAAAAAAATTTTTTTGAAGCTGATTGCCCCGCACCCAGCGCTGTGCCCAGGATGGGACCGCAGTGATGCCCAGCAGCAGCAAGAAATCACTGCTTCCTCACAAATGGATGATAAATAACACGGCAAAGAGGGCATCCGAAATCCAGCCCCGTGCTCCTGGGTTGATGCACTGATATGGGAACGTTAGGACTGCTCATGTGTGAGGGTTGAGTGGGAACCAGGCATCCCACCCCCCTGAGCTTGTCATCCCATGTTATGAGCTCTCTCCCCAGCCCCGCTGCCCCAGCACGGCGGCTTTGGGTAGGGGCAGTCGGCGCTGCCGGTAGAGCTTGATCAGATGTTTGCAAAACATTTGATAAAATCCACCAAGGACCCACCTGCAATACATACTGTTATTAAGGGAGTATTACCTTCTGGTGAAATCTGATTTGAAAGAATCAAACACCAGAGCTGTTCCCATCCCTGGAAACATCAAAACCGTTCCTCACTCGCAGTCAGAAAGGAAAGGCAAATCCTGAGAACGCTCAGAAAAGGAAACGCTCCATTTGAATTTCATAAACATAGCAATAACGTGAGCCTCAGATTCAAAACAAAAGGTCTCTTCATTTGGAGCTCTCCTTATTTAGAGCTCTCTTCATTTGGAAGACGCAGACTTTTCACTTAAAAAAAAAATTCAGAACGCAACGTTCTGGCAATTCTGAAACCTTCCCAACCCGCTCCCACCTCGAGGGCTCTCCCTGGCATTCCTCCCCAGAGAGCTCAGCTTCCCAGGTATTACGACTGAAGAAGGGAAATCCCATGGAAAACTCCAATGCTGTGGCATTGGCCGAGCCCCCCGCAGACACACCTGGCCGCCCATACAGCTCCAGCCCAAGCTTCGATACCAGCAATGGAGGAGAGCAGAGCAGCCCCAGGGATGGGCTCAGTGCTCCCGGGGTCACTGATGTGACACCCATTTAAATCCAGCTCAGTCACAGACTGTTTTCAGGTGCGGAGGTCACAGTCCCACAGAGCACAGCGCTGCGTATTGCATTTACAGCCAGCAACCCAAACACGCTCCACCCCTTGGCTCCCCACTTTGGGCCAAGGCAGGAGGACGCGGTGAAGCCATACCCCATTCCTCCACACCCACCCCTGGGGGCAGGATACAACCAGAGCTTCTGCTCCCCTCCTCGGGACGTGGCACAGTACCTGTCCTGAACCATCCATCGGAGGTGAACGCCTCTCTGGTTTCTTTGGGCCTGTTCCAGTACTCGCGGAACACCGAGGAGCCGCGGACCAGCAGCTCCCCTTCCTGGCCTTCCAGACCCGGAGTCATCTGGAACAGAGAAAGATCATGTGGGAAACGGCCACACAGCAACCCCCTGCCCCCCCCCAGAACGCCCATCCCCTGGGAAACCCCTCCCTGCAGGTCTTTCCCCCCCTAAACCCGCTGCCCTGGAGCAGGACGGGTCACTGTGTCCTGCTGGGATTCTGCTTGCAGGCTCCTGGGGATGGGAGCAGCAGGCAGAGGGACGAGGCACGCTCCTGCAGCCATGCCATTTGCAGTCTGCTGTGTTGACAGAGAGGAAGCCTCACTTTCCCAAACTGTCAATCCAACACTGTTTTATTTTTTTTCTCCGAGGAGGTGGCAGGAAACACCATCTGATTTGTCCTCAAGGACGCGTGGTTTCTTTGGGGCTCACTGTGAGGCACCGGTTTCAGTGACAGCCCGGTACCCTGCAGACCCACACCAGCAGGTTTTCTATAGCAACAAAATGAAGATCCTGCCGCGATGGAAACAAGAGAGGTTACAGCCCTGCCTGCCACGGCACGGTGTCTCACAGCTCCTGCACGCTCATCGCTCCGCAATCACAAGGATGCAAGCGGGCTGTGAGATGAGGCACGGCTGTAGCACTGCTCTCGGCACGGCGTTAACCTTTGCGGGGAGGCTCTGCAAAAGCACTGCTGGGAGAGAAGGTCACTGTGAGAGCTGCTTGGGCACACTGCTCTGACCCTGAGCAGGGAGCACGCGCTCAGCAGGAGCACTGAGCCGCTCTGTGCTTGAGCTGCTGCAGCACAGACACAGCTGGGACGCTGAAAGGCAGCGGTGCCAGAAATGCAGCCACCAGGGAACGCAGCAATAGCAATGCTGGAACAGCCAGCTGGATCACAGAGCTGGGCAGCCTTTGTATCTACAGCTTTTGATGGAACCAAAGCTTCTCTAACAGAAGATGTTTAGAAAGATGCATTTAGGGCACAGTTTCTGTTTTAACTAACTTCTTCCCGATGTCCTATGTTGCAGGGCACAGTGATCTGCACAAACAGCCCAAGCACTTCTACAGAATTGCCATTTCCTTCAACAGCTCCGTGTGTCAGGAGCTGGGCTGAGTCCCCAGAGCCCTTGTTGAGCCTTATCCCCACTGCCCGGGATACAAAGCTCATCACTGCCAACGAGGGGAGTTCAGCTGCACATTGGCACGGTAAGGATGGTGCTGGACCACAAGTTCAGCTGCACATCACCTCAAACCCCACCAGCAACATTTCTCCGGAGGGCGATCCCATCCCAGCCCCTTCCAGCAGCCCTGCCGTGCCTCAGCTGGAGACAGCAGATATCTGAATTCCCCTCACATCGCAGCATTTTAATGACTTATGCGAGCTCCCAAGCCAATCCCCGGAGCTATCAGGCAGCCTCTGACTCTGCTGACAGGGCTCGGAAGGGAAGGCAGAGGCGAGTGCCCCAAGGACCCGCTGCAGCTGTCCTGCATTCCTCCACACCGCCCCATCTGATGCCTCCTGCTTGTTGATGTGAGCACGGCACAAACATGGCTGTGCTGAGAGCCTGGTGCCCGCCCGGTGCCCGCTGTGCCCCCAGGAAGGGTACAGGAGTGGGGCAGCCCCGGGGACCGATCCTGCTCTGCTTGTACCTGCCCTGCTGCTCCTCCTGCGAACCAAACCTCGAATGGGTTCCAAATTTTCTGTCCTATCAACTGGCCTTTTGGCAGAGGCTCAACCCACATCTCATCTAGAGCGGTGCTCCTTGGCGGCAGGCACCTCCCTGTTGTGTCACTTAATGATGTTATGGCTGGCTTGCAAACAGTAAAACAGAAAGGCCGTGACGTTATCTTAATAGGATTTCGCTTCCTGAACTCCGAATGTCACCGGCGCTGCTCCCCGGTGCAGCACAGAGGATGCAAACCACACCAGTGCCAGCAGCTTGAGAACTGCATGCACTGAAACACAGGGCTCGAGGCAGCTCCCTGCAGTGCCCGACCCCTGCTAGAGCCACACGCAGGTCACGCAGGAGCTGCAGCAGCAGCAGCGTGGCTAGCTGCGTCGTTGCCTTTCCCCACCAAACCCCGTGTTGATACGCCGCAAGCAGCTGCTGGGAGCACACAACTGCTAATTGCACAGCCAGCCAGCTCTCCAAGTGCTGAGTCTGAATGCACCTCTCATGCGTTTGAGCAACTCTCACACCAGCCCCGGCGTGCCCTGCAAGGCTGCTGCCCCGCAGCGCCCCGCTGCACCACGCGCTCAGCGAGTCGAGGCACGCCGGATAAGATTACATTCTCCACGCACGGAAATGAAAGGTGGTAATAAACCCTCTGAAGGAATCAATCTGGGCGATTATACAGCGAGGATTTTCGCTGCTTCCAGGTTACCTCTCTCCGTGCAGGCGGCGCGGGCGCTTTGTAAATGGCTGGGAATCCCCGCTTGGCACGCAGCCCTGCGATTTGTTCAAAGTGGCCATTTGTTTTCTTGTGGTCTCCGAGACGCGCCGTCCCCCCGCCCTCCGGGAGCGCCAGGAGAGGAGTTTCTAATGGATTTTAATGGAATTAGCAGCTTTGATGGGGGCAGGCTTACAGCAGCGTGCTGTTTGCCAGGATGCAGGGAGGCACTGCAAACGCCTGAGCAGGAACATTCGGAAGACAAAGAGTGGAAGCTGGAAGGCAAGGCTTGAGAGCAGAGGGAATGACATTTTGTTAGACCAGCAGAGCTGGGAGGAAGGCAGAGGAGCTGTTAGGAAAAGCAGCAGTTCACACTGGGAGCGGCAGCGCGATGCCACAGCCAGGGTCAGGGGGGAAACATTTCACTTCTGGCAGCCCCCTCCTTACCCTCAGCCTCAAAGGAATCGCCTGGACCTCTGTCTGGGGTGGTACCGCAGGCCCAGAGGCTGCAAATCAGAGCATCCTCCCTTAGGAGGGAGCTTACAAAGCGATGTCACACCCCTGTGAAGCAGAAGAGCAGCGCTGCCCGGATGGGGAGGTGGGAACGGGGCAGTGCCCTTCAAGCCCTGCAGCTCTTGCACCATTTTCCTTTCTCCTTTTTCCATTTGCCTCTTCCTTCCCCTGCGCTGCATGGGCTGGCACCAGTGCTGCTGCAACAAGGAAAAGCAAAATCCTTTACATCTGCAGAGAGGAACAATCGCTTCTGCACCTCTGCCACGGCCGGCGCTGTGCGTTGCAGCTTGGAAACGCTTGGCACTTCTCCCCACCTTATAAATAAGTGATCACTGTAATCAAAATAATTAAGCAACCCAGCCTTTTAAGTGACTAATAGAAGGCGGTAATTGATACGTGTGAGGTTTATGGAAGTGACTGATCCCTGTTAGCAGTTCTCAGAGTTGTAACTTCAGAAAAAAAAGCAACCACGCCAAGCATGGAGCACCAAGTAACTTACAGGTCCCTGATCCCCATCACCAGATTCCCAGGCAGCCTGATCTCTCATGCACATTCGTAATTACAAGGTCCCTGCTAAGCTGCGTGCTTGTGTAAAGGCATTATCTTTCCCACAGCTCCGTGCCCTGCAGCACCCTGCAGAAGGTAAGCAGGAGGCAATGCAGACAACAAGCTATTTTTCTCCTGCTGGAAAGAGGCAGATTTCTGCTCCTCGGAGACACAGCACAGAGAGAGGAAGAAAAAAACAATCCATAAAAACCAAAACCCCAAGCCCAGACTGTAATCTACAAGGCCACACTTCACATCTGCTTTTGTAATGTTAACTCATATAAAAAAAAAGGCTGGGAATAATACAATCAATTTACTTTTCATTTTGGAAGGCTATCCATGTAAAAGCAGGGCTGCTGCACAGCTGGAACGCTGGCGCTTATTTTCACAAAACCCAACCCTTCACTTACAGCAAATGCTGCTCCACCAAAAACAAAAGTGCTCGTAGATATTTTTAGGCAGCACTGATTTGTGAAAGTTCCCGGACTGATTAACTCCAGCTGATCCCAAAAGAACCCCAGAAAGAACCCAAGTTTGGGAAAGGGAAAGGTCCGTCCCCGCTGCAGCCTATCCATGGACCCAACCTTCTCGATCTACATGAACTCTACAAACGAGCGATGTCACACATTTCCAGGAATGCCAGCAGCCCTCTGCTCTGCTGCTCCCGTCCCTCTTGTTTGGAAGCCTCAGAGATAACGAACGAGGCGAGATGTCAGCACACCTCCCCGCTCCCCCAGCTCTGAGCATTGCAGGAGGACTCCCAACGCGCACCGGGAGCGCTCGGGGGCAGGCAGAGCGCAGGCAAGGATTCAATTAGCATCCCACCTTCGGTTCGTTTGCCATAAGCCTCTCTTAAAAGTCGAGGTCAGCAGGGCTGTGCTGTGCTCTGACTGCAGACGGCTGCGCTGCCCGGAGCCTCTAATTGCTTCCTCCTGCAAACCCACCCAAGGCAGCGCTGCCTCCTCTCCTTGGCTGAGAGCTCTCCGGGGCAGGCTCTGCTTCTTTGTCTTCTGGCTCTGCGCTTCAGCATCTCCCCAGCACGTCCTCCTTGGGAAGCACAGCACCTCCGAGACGTGCTGCAGCAGCCGCAGCCTCCAGCACCCAGAGGGGGAAGTGATGGGATGAGACAGAATCATGGGATGATTTGAGTTGGAAGGGACCTCTGATGGCCATCTGGTCCAACTCCCCTGCAATGAGCAGGGACACCCACAGCTCCATCCGGGTGCTGCGCAGAGAGGGGCTGAAACCTACGTCAGCCATCATGGGAACAGAAAGGAATTCATCTCTTGGAGAACCAAGGCCTGGTCAAGGGGAACAAGGATGGCTATCCCAAGGCAGAGGGAAGTCCAGGGTGAAGTCCTTCCCCTGCAAAGGATGGGAGATGAGAAGGGAAAGGTGGGAGATGAAAGCATAAAATGATAATAAAGAGATTAATAGATAGCTTGAGGGTGCTGTGACAAAGGTCAGCCCAAAGGAAGCGCTCGTGGAAGGAGGTTGTTCTTGACAGATGGACTCAATGTGAACGTGCAAGGAAACAGCCAAGCAGGTTCCTGGGATCAGAGCTGCCTCTGTGAAAAGAACACCTTTCAGCTGGGGAACACCGGGACGTGATGCCAGTGTAATCTCTGCCTCCACCTTTACTCCCAGGAAAAACAAAGCTATGGCCACAAATAAAACATCAGAGAGAAAGAATCAAGGCGTATAAATACCAGCGAGAAGGCACTTAGTGACTGTGCTGCCCGAGGAACTGGACGTAGACAGTACAGAACATCTGAAAAGCCCACTGAGATCATCCAAGCCAGCTACCAGCCCATCCCCACCGTGCCCACCAAGCACGTCCCTAAAAGCAGACCTTCCCTGCCAGCCCGCTTCGGGCAGGTCCCAGCAGAGAGGTATGGTGCTCCCAGTGCCCTCTGCCCGCAGCACGCAGGGCGAGGAGCCACTGGCCCCATGGTGCAGCACGCTGCTGGCAGATGGCACAGCCACGGGGGGCACGGGCGGGCGGGCAGGAGGGGCTGGTGGCTGCAGGGAGGGACGGCCGCCGCCGAGCCGGTTCCCGTCCAGGACGACAGCTTGCATATGGATAAACAACGAGATAATTACAACCTTGAAGGGAGGGGTTGGAGGGGGGGGGGGGGAGAAAAGCCCATGGCTGCAGCGTTCTCCTGCTGCCAGCTCCTGCAGCCCACCGCCCCGCACGCTCTCTCCGCAGCCTCATCACGAGCAAATTGCTTGCCATAAAAGCCCTGGCTAGAGTGCTGCATTAGGTACAGCTGTGAAACCGTTTATCTATTGATAGACCCCCATTGTCAGGGAGTGGGGTTTGGCTTTCGTGCGAGCGAGCAATTTGGGAAAGCAAAAAAAAAAAAAAAAAAAAAAAAAAAAAAAAAAAAATCCAACAAAAACGACAACCCAAGAACCTCACAACCAACAAACAAACAAACAGAGAGAGAGGGAGAGAGACAATACCCAGCAGCTCCCAGGGCTTGCAGGCCGCTGCCAGCTGGGAAGCTGAGCGTATGAAATATGCATCGCACCGAACAAAGCAAACCGAACCGCTCGGCGCTGCAGAGCTGTAACCCTTTCCTGCACACACGGGGAGCAGGAGGTGCTCAGCCCGAGCCGGGCTGCCCAAACGTCACGGGGAAAAGGGTGGAAAGCACAGCACCTGGGGCGGGGGTGAGGAGGAGCCTCGCTGCATGCAGGCGCTCTGTGATTCCATGCGCTGAGCTGCGTGGTCAGGCGACTCAGGGGGCAGGTTGGAGGTTTGGGAACTGCTTCTTGCACGGGCTGGGGTGGCTTGGAGCAGCCCAAGCGCTGCTGCTGTCCTCTGATGTCCACTTATACCACTCCTGGCTCCCTGGGAAGCATCGAGGAGGAGGACAGCATCTGCCCGGGGTCCCACTCTGCAGCACCATGCTCAGGAGAGGGTGCAGCAACAGTTAGCAAGGAGGAAGCATGGGAAGCAGCTGGAACACCTGGGTGTGAGCTCACAGAGCTGCAAGGGGAGCATGAAAGGAATCCAATCAAGGGACAGGGGGGAAATGAAGAAAGGAACAAAGAGATCCAGCAAACTTTCAGCTAAGTAGATTATTGATCTTCGGGGCGTGCCAGAAACCAGCTCTGCAAATTGCATCAGTCCCCTGCTGCAGGCTCGCAGTTACCGGATGGTGACGCAGAAGCGCTCCCACCACTCACACGCCCTTATTTCAGCAGTGCTATGGGACCAGCACTGGCCCAGATGTCACCGGGTGTCCCCAAGCTGCTATCTGCAGGGAGCACAAACATGTCCAAGGGGTGAAAACGCAACAGCAAACAGGACCCCCCAGCAGCGGGAGGGGGAAGGAAGGTGGTGCTGGCGGGGAGCTAGTGGCTGGGGCACAGCCTGCTGTCTTCTGTTGTCAGGAGGGAGCAGGAGGGGAAGGCAGTGACCTTGCGAGGCTCTCTGCGGCTCAGCAAATCATCTCCATGGCGAACACGGGCAGAAAGGGAGGGCTTCGGGTGAGTCGCAGCCCAGCCGAGGTGTGAATGCCTCGCAGATGGCCCTGACAACGCGGTCACACGCGTCACCCCTGGCAGGAACTGAGGGATGCATTGCAGAGAAGTGGGGAGCTGAGCACTGTGCAGGGTGCTGGGGTCCTGCAGCCCCGCAGCGCAGCCGCTCGGTGCCGGTGCTGTCGTTATTCTCAGTGCAGCAGAGCAGATGTGCACCACACTGTGTGTGTATGGAGAGAGGTCCCTGCCCTGACAGCCATATAACCAAAGCAGACGGCAGGCGTTTATTGCTGCCAGGAGGTGTTTATTTCCTACAGGGCAACCAGCAAGCCATGATGTGACATTTGGTAATTTTTCACAGCGTCAACACCAAACCGTGCAGAAACGCCCAGAGAAGTGATGGGGCCGCGGATGCGCTTATCGCACCCGGGAGGGCTGTGCCATGTCCTGCTGTCACCTTCCTCCCTCCTTTGGGACCCCTCAGCCTTGACACTCCCACACCACAGCTTCCATAACCCTTAACCACAGTGCTTGAAGCCTCAGAGCCCTCCTGTGAGGGAGGTGAGTAAATAGTAACCTATCCCCTTCCACGAGCCAGAGGGCAGAGGCAAAGAAAAGGGGATGTGGGGCTGCTCAGTGGCACAGGCAGGAGGGAGCAGGTGCCCAGGACACCAACCAGGGACAGCCCCAGTGCCACGGAGCTCATTTCTGGGCTGAAACCCAGCCAGACCGCTCTTGGGCTGCTGGAGCACGCTGAGCGCTCCGACGGGGTCCTCCTCGTGTTAAATAAATGCCACTGCTGCGCTCCCTCTGCTATGAATTATTAACCAGGCAGGCACGCAGTGTGTGCCAGCAGCAGCAGCTCGGGGCAGGAAGGGCATCAGGTGGGGCTGCGTGAGTGTGACCGCAGGTGTGAGCGCTGACATCAGCCTGTCACTCGTAGGCGGTGCGCCAGCAGCAGAGCTGTGCCGTGCCACCTGCCCGCCCACAGCCACAACGGCTGACATCGCTGCCCATAGCCCTTGTGCCACAGCCTGCACCTCCCACCCCACGCAGGGGGTTGCTCTCTCTCAGATGACGTTCAGCATTGCAAGGAGGACAACGCTCACGGGGTCCATAACGCACCAGGGGCACACCGAGCCATCAAAGGAATGCAAGAAAGTGAGAATCAAACGGCATCGCTAAGTTCCTGGGAGTAACAGTGCAAGCCCCAGCCCTGATCCTTGGGGCTTCCAAGGGCTCTGAGAGTGAATGAAGCAGCAGGAACACAGCTGAGCACTACCTGTGTGCCGTCTTCATCTCCCTGAGCGAGGATGGTGTAGGAACGGCCACCGCCTTTCACCGCCTCGGTGGCAATGCGCACCTCCACCCCTGGCAGCGGGGTCCCCACAGAACCTAGGAAGGAAACGGAACAGGACTGAAACAGTGGGTGACAAGAAGGCCAGGATACAGCAGAGCAGCTGCTTTTCTCTTCTCTCAGTGGCATCTGCAGACTGTGCTGGCACTGAAGAAGCTCCTTGCAGGGGGTTACCCTTCAGGAAGGCTTTGATCACATCGTATGTCTGCATGCAAATGTCACCGTGCTGCAATACTCCGCTCGCTGAGCAGGCAGTGCTGGAAATGCTTGGGAAAACAAATGTGTCTGCAGCCCTCAGCAGTCTCCCTTGGATGGTCTTTGAAGGCACCGGGACAGCTTCGTGGTTCAGTAATGAAGCTGTTTGTTTGTTTGGTTTTGAGAAAAAAAAGCACCATGAAACCTACACGAAGATGTGAAAAGAAAGAGCACAAAGATTGCTGCGGTGGCTCACTGCTTCTCCACAGCTTGAACCTGACAGAGAAGGCAAAGGCTTAACAGTGTCAGCACTGCGAGGGATTATCTCAGTTTTATGAGACATCAACACGCTGTACACAAAACATCAGAGGAGAAAAAGCAGAGATCAAAACCACAACACTCTTCCCCAGGTTTCAATTTCCAAAGCCAGGGAACGTGGCACAGGGTCACCAGCAACCGCTATTAAGCTCCATGATGGTGCTGCCACCAAGAGCCCCCACACCTCGGGGGTGCAGCACCCCCATCCCTTGGGTGGGGTGTCCAAGCTTTGCTCCTGTGACCTCAGCCTGTCAGGGGGGGCCCAGGCACAGCAGCAAGCAGGGCACTGGGGCATCTGCTGGCTCAGCGGGTTCCCTGCATCCCAATGGCATGCGACAGCTCAGCACAAGACGAGGCTGGCGGTGCTCATCCCCTTGAGCAGGGAGCAGCCAGCGTGCAAACCTGCATCGGGCACAGAGCAACCTGTGGCTTGGGAGGGCTGGCAGGTTGCACTGGTAAGCGTGCTCTTTATTTTGAGCTGATTGATTTTTTTACCTGGAGAGCATCCAGCCGTGGTGCCGGTGCTTTCCAATTGGGAAATCCTTAGAGTGGGGCGTGCGGGACCAGGAGCCCAGCACTGCCTTCCCCCTGTTATCTGGATTTCAGGCATTTGGGTTCAAGGCGCAATTTCCCTGTCCCGCTTTCATTCTCCCATCCAAGCCCTGGAGGTCTGGTACCTGTGACACCACGATTTTGCGTTTGCTACATTGGTCAGTTGCCATGGAAATCGATATGTCATGGTAGCCCAGATTTATGGCATCCCTGCAGGATCAGCTGAGAGCAGATGGGCTACGAGGGAGTGAGATTTTATTGCAGCAAAACTACCCTAACAATTAGCAAATCTGGCAAGAAATAAACAGAAAGCTACATGGCAGGTCCTTGACGTGTGTCTGTTCAGCCTGAGACTGCCTTTGGCATTTAGGTCAGCTACTGCACGCAGCCAGGTCCTTCTCCTGCCACGGGGCTGCTCTGACACTGCCAAACTCACTGCCAGAAGCCCAGGACAGGGGACTGCAGCAGAGCAGGAGGGAGAGGTGTGCTCTGTTCTTCTCACCAGGAGCCGAGGTGCCACTGAGCTGCCACTGAGCTGCCAGGGAGAGGTATTTATATATTTTCAGCGGAGTTTTGTACCTGCCACGAGGCTCCGAGAGTACTCAAAGCAAGTAATAAATCACGGAGAACAAGCCAAATGTTTGCACATCAAGCTTGCCAAGGCCACCTTCTAGAATTCTACGGGAACGTTTTCTCCGGTGTGAAAAATATCTCGTGCTGATAACCCCAAGCCTGGCTGAAAGGCACGGCGAGGGACGGCAGGCAGACGCTGCGGGTAAATGAAGTCTCACATTGCTCAGGGAGGGGAGCAGCAGGCAGCCCAGCGAGCTGCCACAGACTCCCACAGGTTTGCCAGCCCTGGAAGCCTTTGCATTAAGATCAGATCAATGCCTGCCTGGAAGATGCTCCTGGAAGATGATAGGGGCCACTTCTGGTCTTTGAGAATGAAATATCAAACACCAGCACACTGCCTCCAAACAAATACAAAGACAACCACTTGGCTAAAGCAGAACCAACATGTAAAATCAAACCCGTGTGGGGAGCTGTTTCCTTATGTTCAGCCTGGAAAAGTTTCTTGGCATTTCAGAAGAATGATAAACCTGCAAATGGATATCTGTAAAGGCTGAAAATGCTCACAGCACTGATCAGAGCTACACGAGGCTGACAGCACTGATACAATTTGTGCACAGGCAATGACTAGAGCTCCTCGGGCCAGGGTGATGTGTTAAAACACACATCGTGATGTGTTAAGACACACGCCACGTATGTACCATGACGTGTTACGACACACGCCACGCCAACTCCAAACCTTGGTGGTTGGCTGTGCAGGTTCCCAAAGGCACAGCACCAGAATCACAGATTGGTTTGCATTGGAAGGGACCTCTAAAGGCCACCTGGCCCCACTCTCCACAATGAACAGGGACACCCACAGCTCCACCAGGTGCTCAGGGCCCCTCCGGCCGGACCCTGGGCGTCTGCAGGGAGGGGGCATGAGACCTCAATCAGGCGTCACCAGAAGGGAGTCAAAACTCAGCACTGCCCACCTCTCAGTGGTAGAACCAGGAGCAATCCCTGCTCTTTCCCCTCCCCGTGCCCTTCCAGCTCTCCCCAGCCTGCACGCTCCGGGATGCTCAGCAAAGCTGGCAGCACGCTCGCAGTGTCAGCCCCGCCAGCATCACGCAGGCTGCAGTCAGGAAGGACTGACACCATTATTCTTTCTCACCGGCTCTCCTCTGTTTAAAAAAGTTGTCAGCTCTTCCCAGATAAATTTAATTGGCCCTGCGGTCTGTGTCCTCCGGTATCTGGGGACCTTGATGCTGTTATGTGTGGTGGTGTCCTGGGAGAATTGAAACAGGCCAACGATAAGGCACTCAGCGATCTCACTGTCAACAATACACTGAGTCCCCGCTGTAGGAGCTATTAGCCGCCTCTGATCTAAACCTCCAATTAAAGTGGTGATTAGGCCCAGTGAGGCATTCTCCATCCATGAATTATTCATCTCCCTTCACAGTAACAGCACCAGGGGGATTAGAATGAGAGCTGGTGAAAACAGAGGCATTTTAAGCAGGGTTTTAACCATATACAAGCAAACATTTATCTTTCAAATCTTTTATCTTTTCTTCTTTAGGAAAGGAGAACTCCCCCCCCCCTCCCCTGGCCTTCTGGATCTGCGCCCTGTGGGGCAATGCACAGCGCCAAGGACACCTGTTGGACATGGAGGGCTCTGCCCTTCCCCAGCCCCACCACGGGGTGAGGGAGGGCAGGGCAACACCAGGACCTCTCCTCAGAGGCAGAAAGAAGCTCGTGAGGCAGCAGGGCAGGACGTGTGCTGCTTCTGCTCCGAGAGAAACCCACTGGCAAGTGTGAGGGTCCTTGGGTTTACCCACCCAAGGGGACCCGTGTCTGTAGGCTGGGATGGATCACCTTTGGGATGGATCACCTTTGGGATGGATCACCTTTGGGATGGATCACCTCTGGGATGGATCACCTTTGGGACAGACACTTGCAGCACAGACACATTCCATCTCTGGGGCTTTCCAGTGGCAGGGGATGTCGCTGAGAGATATTTCTGAAGTCACAGAATGGCTTGGGTTGGAAGGGACCTTCAAGCTCACCCAGTTCCACCCCCCTGACGCGGGTTGCCAACCCCTAACTCAGGCACTAATCTCACCCCAACCAACCTCAATATCTGCTGCTTCAGCTCTGGCCGTGCCCAGCAAGCCCTTGTGTTATGTTTAACACACTGATGCCTTCTGAGGCCCTGCCTCCACCAGCACCTTAGGAGGGTGCTGCAGCCACGGGGACTCCTCCAGCACAGCCCTTGCTGCTTGGCCATGCTTGCTTCACTCCTTTGAGAAATTAAAGCTGTGGCCAGCAAGTGGGTCCGTTGTCAGCTGCTACCTAGCATCTGTCCCCAGAACACTCTGTTTTGCAGGAAGCTCACTGCTCCTCCTGCCCCAGCCACCGCTGTATTTCTCAGCAGACTCGTTCACGGTGGATACTCCGCTGTACCTGGTGACCTTACATCCCAGCCTCTAATGGGGTACTATATCAAAAGCTTTTCACAGCTCCAGTAAATTATGCCTCAGCTTCACCCATCTGCTTCCCAACTGACACTTCCTGAAATAAATTAATCAAGCCTATTCAATCACAGCTCTCTGTCTGTAAGGTTCCTGGCTGATCCACACCTTAGTGAGATTTTTCTCTCTCCTTTTGTGGGGCTGCAGTGAGCCCCAGCTTGGTGGCCGTGTGACAAATACTCAGGCTTTACCCCAGCTCCTCTGCTAGCAGCTGTATGAGATTATTTGTCCCCATGTCCCCTGCAGACTTGGTACTGCCAGAGACTACACACTGGCTCTGCTCAAGAGCACGTGGACCCAGCTTTGGAATTAAAACTGTCCTTCCTGGTGCCCATTTCTGCCTTGTCCACGCAGTCTTTTTGTCTCTAGGGAGATCTCGAGCCCCCACTCATTTTCCCTACTAAAGATGAAGAAAAAAGCAAATATAACAAGGCAGTTGTGATGTCCGAACGACCTCAAGCCACCATCCTGCACCTTGGGGCTCACAGAGGACTCAAGCTCACGCAGGTGGGAATTGAGTTTCCCTTCTCCAGCATGCAGGAAGCACTGGCCAGACTGGGGGAATCACAACTACACTGCAGAAGTAAACTGCAGTCTGTATTTTGTGCTGCACCCGAGCTGTTCTCAGTTTCAGGAGCCAACGCTGGGGGAAGCTGTGGCTTCTCCTCTCCCTGAGCAACCCCTTCAAGGGCACAGCTGCTACAACCAGCAGGACTGGGGTGCGAGGGGAAGCCACAAGGCACAGGACAGTCCCCCCTGGGCAATAACGGTCCCCAGGAGACCAGAGACCAAAATGATGCATATGGTGCCATGCATGTGCAGACAGCATGTGGGGAGGAGAAGGTGGCATAGTGGTGGGCTGGGTTGCTTGGCAGACAGATGGCCACGTTTATAACCGAAGGGAGGGTGGGGGCATTTTATATTTTTAATGTTTGAGATCAATTTATTTCTAGGTGACATAAAACTACAGATATTGAGAGGAGTCACAAAGTGTAGCTAAGAGAAGTGAGGGAAGACAAGGAGAGAACAGAGCCAGAGCGTACGACGAGGTGTGATAATTTCTAATTCCTGAAGAGTCAAGAAACTTGCACTAAAATAAGAGCAAGCAGACATCCTATTTTAAATGTTCAGTACTGACTGATTGGACACGAGCTGCTCCGTGGAGAGCCCTGTGTCAACATCCCATGCAAATACAGCTTCGCAAAGCAGAAGCTGAAGATGCCATCCCATCACAGTGTTTGAACTCATTAAGACTTTGGAAATCATCAAGCAGAGTACATCAAGTGTGGTCGGTGTGCAACACTGCAAGCTCTGCACACACACTCGTGGATTGACCTAGCTTCCCAATGCCAATTCCTCTACCGGCATCACTGTTCACACCACAGTCTGCTCCTCAGTCGTGACAAATGGTGATTAGATGTGCGTTCTCTACGGTGAGAATAAACAAGAACACTTGACAGCAAAACATCTCTGAACAGTGTCACCTTCTCGAGACTCCTACCTGGGACACGGACTCCATGCAAAGGGTTGGAAAGCGCCATCCCAATCTCTGTCATCCCATACCTCTCCAGCAAAGTGTGCCCAGTGATGGCCTTCCACTTCTTCAGGACAGGCACAGGCAGGGCTGCAGAGCCTGACACCATCAACCTGCACGCGGAACACCATATAAAAAGCATCTAAGAAGTTTGCATTCTAACAAGAGGTTATGTAAAGCCTGCACGTACACGAAACCTTACAAGTCCCAAAAGCCTTCAGCCACTATCAAAGATATTCCTCACACAGAAGAGATTCTCTGTCTGATTGGGGGGGTTAAGTTAAGACAGGACAGCCTCCTAAAAGAGATGCTGCAGCACAAGCTCGGGCGGCAGGATGAAGTTCTTGTATCACATAGGGTGTATAATAAGCAAGCAGACCCCTTCTGGCTTTACCACGCAAGAGTAGCTCATAATTAAATAATGTCACCCCTTGTTATGGTTTTGTGATTTTTTTTTGTTGTCGGTATTCCACATCATTACATCATGTAAGGTACGGGCAGTTAAAG
>NC_034418.1:18318187-18356140 GCF_002078875.1 Numida meleagris | reverse complement strand
TTTTCTTTCCTTCCTCTCTTCTCGTTTTTTTTTCTTTTGGGCCTGTTCCCCCCCTTGTCACGGACGCAGACCCTTAGACAATACCGTGACACCCCTGTTCTTGTCAGAGAGATGCTACAGCACTACAACCTGCCCGGTAATGCGGAGGTGAAGTGGAAAAGAAAACTTGGTAGGTTCCCTGGTGCAGCAGCCACAGCAACCCCTGCCTGGTGCAGAGCTGGGGGATGCAGGATGCGTGCTGCCCACCTACCTGATGTTCTCCTGGCAAAAGGCACGCACGAAGTCCTGCACTTGGGGCTGAGAGAAATGCTCGTCGTAGTATTCTATCAGCTTGGCATAGATAGTGGGCACTGCCATGAAGACGCTGACGCGGGGAGCTTGGGAGCTTAGGAACTTCTTCCAAACCTAGGAAGGAGGCAACATATATACAAACATATATACCTGAATATAAAGTGCAGAGGAAAGCGATGGTCAGCACTGTCGGTGCCAACCTCCCAGCTCTTTTCCCAGCAAGGGATCACCCATCGCTTTCACTCTCAATGATCACATGATGGAAATGGCACTTGTTAGTACCACCGTGTCACAGCCAAGAGTTTGCTGACGTAGACAGACAGCCTGGGGCAGAAGCGGTGAATTCTGCGAGCATACAGAACACTTCAAAGGCTACACAAAGCTGCCAGCTTTCCAGAGAGGAAAGACACCAAGCCCCATACAAGAAACACAGCACACAGGTAGGAACCCGTGGACTTGAAGCTTTGAGGTCCCATCAATTGGCCCAAATTCCAGGAGCAGGCTCTGCTGGAGAGGAACAACGAGTGGCCCCAGACGCTGCACTGGCTGAGCAGCTCCACGTGGGAGCAGTTAGCAACGAGCAGGCATAAATACTGAAATTAGACCCATTTCTTCCACACGTTGTCACTCTTCCCCCTAGGTGAGCTCTCCCCAAGACAGGAACGATACAAAGCCATCAATAAATAAAGGGCTGCAGCCCGCTCGGCCGCCTCTCTCCTTTCTCCCTGCTCCCTGCCCTGTTGTTGACAAATGTATTTCCTAACAGCTCCTGACACCGCTCGCCTCCCCTCCCTCCCTCCCAGCGCACGCTCAGCTGCACACAGGCGCGTGCGGCGGTGAAAAAAGGCATGAATTGATTGGAGGTGAACAAGTGATTCTCCTTCATGCTGTCACCCTGGGTGCTGGTGTGTGCGCTGCCCCTTTCCCCTCCGTCCCGCTCGCTCGGGCTCCATTTCATTACTTTCTCCTTCACTGCGCCAGCACCTCCTCTCCCCACTGGCTCTCACTTGGCTGCTTCAGAACAATCAGCCCCTAAAAAAACCCACTGGCATCGCGTTGTTCTCCTTAATGCAGCCGTACGCATCCAACAGAGGCAGCGTCCCACCCGAGGGATGCACACGTTGGGAAGCCACCAGGCACGGGGCCGGGACCAAAGGACACCTCCAGAGTTGTGGGAGCTGGGACATGAGTACTGGGAGCCCCCCGGGCATCAGGGGGAGCAGAAAAGGAATGCAGTGTGTCTGAGTGACACAACGCAGCCATGCCCCGATGCTGCAGGCACCCCTGCCAGCACGAAGCCCTAAATGAAGGCAGAACAGGCAAAATTGCATTGAGGAGGCTCTAACCTCTACTATGTTCCTCCCAGCCTCCCTCCCCAAAGGTCTTTTTCTCTTCAGCCCCACAGCATTTTTCCCATTTGAGGCAGCAGCACAGAGAGAGACATCTCCAAAGCCAGGGACCTGCTCCTCTCGCCTTGCTGCTCCACCGAGCCTTTGCCTTGGGCAGGGGAAACAGGTGACAGCAAGCAGGCACCGGGCCTGTGCCAAAGAACTGAAGGGAGACAGACGCTTGGAGCTGCTCGGTCCTCACCGTGTGATTTGCCTGCAGAAGCCTGGAGCAGCTGTGGGGAGTGCGGGCAGACTTCCAGTCTGACTGGCTGTGCAGCAGATTTATTTTCACATGCATTTGGATTTAAAAAAAAAAAAAACAAAAACAACAGCAACAACAAAGCAAACAAACGCACAACAACATCACTCCAAGACACAGCTCTCTGCTGCACCCCGGGATCCCCCGTCCTCGCACATCTGCTCAGCTCCTGCCCTAGATAAAACCCTTTGTGCCACCACCCCGGCGATGGGAGCAGCTCCGTGTCAGCCCGACTCGCCCCAGCAGCAGCCCCTTCCTGAAGATAAGCAGCTGCCTTTGGATGCGTGCCACCAGCCGCTGCTGGGCCGATCTGCTGACAGCCAAACATCCCCACCTGTTCTGCTGCTGCTCAGCCAAATCTGGATCCCGACCATGTGTTGCAGTGGCACTAAGCACCGAGCTGCGGTCCAAGGCTGGCAGCCCCCAGCCCTCTCCAGACCCAGAGGCGTCCAGAGGGCTTGTTGCTGCCCAGCCAGCTGAAAAAGCTATTGCTGCTTTATAACTAGAACTTCATGGTTTAAGAGAACGATCTGGGAAAGTCTCGTTACCTGGGACTAATCAATCAAGCCCGGGACTTGGACGGCCTCCAGCAAGGGGCCAGCTTTGCCCTTCCCACGCACGGCATCCTCTGACGCCGTCAGGTTTAGAGCAGCACGATCGGTCTCTCCCTCTCTGTTACCCAACGTGTCACTGTCACCACATCAATCACCCACGGACAGGATATTGGCAGCTCACCATTTCCTTTTATTTTGCTCACCTGAGACCTCCATCACAAACGCATTCCCTGCTCTGCCTGCCTGCAGGGAGCTCAGAGATGCCTGGGTCTGGGGACGTTCAGTGGGGCAGAGCCCTCTGGCTGTAATGCTGAGCCCTTAAATCATCACTACAGTGCAAAGTGCAAGGGAAGTACCAGTCTTCAGATGGAATATGTTCAGGAGATGGTGCGGAGTGGACCAGAACTCCTTTTCAGATGAGCAAGGGCTTGAAACAAAAAGTTTCTAGCTGCAAGAAAACAAGAATGGGTACAGCTTCCCATCAGCAACGATGGCACCAAAAGCCCAGGGCAGGCGCACAGCACTGCTGGCTTACAGGACAGGCTGCCTGAGCCAGCAAAGCAGAAGACCTTCTGTTCCCAAGAGCCCCCTGACATTCCTGATTCTCTTCCCCTCCCACTGCACAAAAGCACATCTGGGCAATTCCATGGGCTGGCCGGTGGGATTTTGCCAGCAGGAAATGAGGAAAAAAAAAAAAAAAAAGAGAGAGAGAGAGAGAGAGGAAAAAATGACACCAGCGGGTAGAAAACAATCCCAGCGAGGCAAAGCTGCAAGATTTTCCCACGTATTTCTTACAGCACGCAGATGGCACGGTGCTGAATGAGGCCGGAGGAACGCGCAAGCTGCTCCCATAGATCGTCCCTCCCCAGCCCGCGGCCAGATCTGCTAACGTCACCTGAAGGAAGGGATGCAGCACAGAGCGGAAGAGGAGACAATTTTTCTTTCCTTAACAGAGCCTTTGCCCTCAGAGGGAAATGCAATGGTATAAACCAGGCAGAAACCAGCAGATCTGTCAGTACCTGGCTACCTCCTATCGCAGAGCAAAGGAGAAGGTGGCAGTGGCCGTCTGTGCGCTGCGTCCAGGCAGACTTTACCTGATGCAGGGCTCCAAAAGGAGCCGGGAGAGATGTGGGCAAAAATGCTTAAGAACTGAAAGGAAAGCGAAAATCAGCATGGATTTTCCCATTAAACCCAAACAGATAATAGCCGACCCGTACCGCTGCCTCTATTGGCAGACACAACAGCTCCTCTCTCTTCTATCAAATTACGGTATCGTTTTCAGCGGTTATCGAATTTTCTTCTTAAACCTTCTCAGCAGCACCAGTGCCTCTAACGCGAGGTTAAATCATCCCTTTACTCCTCCTGTTGAGCCGGGAGCCGGCTTCGTGCCGCGCATCGATCTCTGCCGCGCGGGTTCCGTGCGAGAGCAGCAGCGGCTGCGGCCAAACAGAGCCACGATGCTGCGAGTGCACTAAGGGAAACTGCCCTCCCTCCAAAGGGAAACCAGGCCCCTGGTGGCTTCGCCTCGTGTTTGCTGTAACCCCAAACTGTTTGTGCTCTGCGCGGCTCTGGTTTTAATCATTTATTCATCGGTGCAGTTGGACGGCCCCTCTGTATCCCAGGCTGAAGCTTTTAAACCCTTCCTGTGCTGCAGGCATAGTGAAAGGAGCGAGTGCCTTCCCTGGGACCCGGGAATGTAAGTAAATATGACAGGCTCCGGTTCCACTTCTTCTTTCTCCCCACACACATGAAAAGACATTACCGCGGAGCAGATGCTGAGGACAGACGGCAGAGCTGGGGAGACAGGAAGAAAAACACTAACTTTTGAAAGCCAGGTCTGCGAGAAGTGATCAAACCCATCCAGCAGCGACCTGCTCCTCCCTCCGCCGTCTCCTCGCTGAGTCTGAAGCGAAATTACTCCTCTGCAGCCTCCGATCAGTGGATGGGAAGAGGAGTGCCTTGCTTCAGCCGAAACAGGATGGGACAGGCAATCCCAGCACACCGTCCTTTTGGTGCTTGGTTATGGCAGATCAGATCCCTGTGTGCTTGGATTTGCTTTGATTATAAAAACAACCCCTAAACCACCGAGGCTGATGTCTGCCGAAGTGACATGGGACCTCACCCCGAAGCCAAACAGAGGCACAATGCAGCAGCACCCAGCTCTCACCTCATTGCAAAACAGGGCATGGATTTTAGAGGGCTCGATCCTTCGAGGGCCCGAGAATCAGCCACAGTGACACTGGCACCGCAACAACAACAGCCTCTCTTGCAACTTTAGGGTGACAAATGTGCATCTCAACATGCTTACCAACAAAGTGGCTGCGGGGCACAGACACGGCTGTCACTCTGCAGGCAGCACACCGCAGCTCAGGACCTGCCCAGCAGAGACAAAGGGGCAGCACGGACCACAGCGGGGTCATAGGGAGTTGAGATTTCTACAACTTTCCTCCATCTCCCACACTGAAGACCTGCCAGGATCTGACCTTGCGTTCAAGGCAACGAGCCGACCGCCTTCCTCAGCTGAACATTTGTCCCTTAAGCATTAGTCCCCTCCTGTCCAGGCAGGAGCAGTGGTGCTCAAGGCCAAGACAAGCAGTTCCTGCTTTCCAAACTCAGAATGAGCCCACATTGGCCAAAAGCTTCAGCAGGCAGTGGGCTCGGGGTGCCCCCACTCTGTAAGCACGGGTTCAGAAGTCACTGGGAAATGCTGGCTGCCTGCGCACACAACAGTGCAGCTGGAGAAGCACGCAGCCTGGAAGCAAGTTCTGCCAGGAGGACCACAAAGGGATCCTTCGGCTGCAGCTTGCTCTGACTTCAAAGCACATTTCTGCCCTCCCCGTTCTCACGCTCAGCGGAAAACAAAAATAACATCAGAGCTGCCCTCACCCCACACAGCTGCTGGGAGGAACGAGCTCTCAGATGCCGTTCTCCTGCCCACTCTGCGTGCCCACAGCAGCACAGAGCTGTCCCTTCCGAGCAGCGAAGCGCTCTCGCAGCGCTGGGTGCTGCTCCCACGGCCCCAGGGCAAGCAGCAGCTGGGGGGGCTCCCAGCACCACGCTGCAGCCCGTGCAGTGGGGACTTGCACAGCACGGATGAACTGACTGTGCCGCTGGAAATTAAGGGTCCATTTATAAACCCTTTATTAATAAATGATTAATAGACGCAGCCGTATTTTTTAATAACTTACAATAAAAAGATGCTGCAAAAAGCTTAAGCGAGACAGCCTTAACAGATGGTGCTATAAAGTGAATTATAACATGTACAGTAGCTGGTGCAGAGTAATGGATGTCCTCATTTAATAAAAAGAATCTGATTTTATGCAGCAACTTTCACGCTTGAGGCAGCTCAATACACTTTAATGAGCCCCCGTGGCCCCAGCAATAGCTCGCACGCAGCCCTGGGCATCAGATGCTGCTTTGGTGAAGGAGTGGATGTTGCTCAGGACACCGAGGTTATTCTACAGTTTGATTTTTAACCTTTCCTTGGACAGTTACCAAAAAACAGACGGAAGGGGCTGAAAGATGCCACCTCCTAACACTGGGCTGCAGGCAGCGACAGCAAATCCTGCTCCGGGGCTGGCAGCGCCTTTAACTGAAGGGAAAAAATAAGAGCCCTGTTACCACCACCGAAACCAGACTGGCATCAGCATCTGACTATAAGGCACACCACAAATTATGTAATTTAATAAACACTGTAATAATAAAGTATTTATTTTGTATAATGAAGTGTTAGTGATTAGAAACCAAACACACATCGGGTATGCTGTTGCGGTTTCTCTTGAACCCATGCCAGTATCACTCAAGGCTAAATACGCCTGCAGCAGGTTGAGAGTAAGTTCCCAGCCTTGTTTTGATCAGCCTGTCAAGTGTTTTAGCTGCCATCCGGGTTTCTTTATATCACACTATAATTGGCTGCTTTCTCAAGGTGCAACCAAGAGAAAAAGCACACAGCAAAACTCGGGCTCCTTCTGCAAAATCCTCCACTGAAACTCTGCCGCTTTTCTGAGAGCTGATTTCAGCAGCAAAGGGTATTTTGTAAACAGCTGGTGAAAATAGACTGGAACTGAAAGGCAGCTTGCGTTAAACTCCACAAGAAAGCCTTATTTACCCTCGTGCGCTTTCTTTGTAGTGTCGATCAAACCACTTCCAGCTCCCAGGGGAGGCCCTCGGAAAAATAAAGGGAATACAAAGAATAGAAAAGCCAACGACGTCCTTCAGAGCCCAAGTGCACCTGAGAGCACCCGGGACTTCGCTCTCCGAGCCGACCTCTGCCCAAGTCCAACCTCCAGGGTCAGCGTGACGGCCCCGGCGCTGTCCTCACTCGCCCTCGCTGCTGGCTCTGGCGGAGGGCTTTGATCAGAGGCAGCGGGCAGGCACCCCGCTGCCGGCACCCGGACCCATCCTTCAATGTCAGCTCATTGATTTGCAGATGTCGGGAGAGAGCACAGAAAAACACAAGGGTATAAGGGACGATCAATCACCAGTGGCACAGGATGTGGAGAAACGCGCCCTCCAGAGGGCTTGGCTTTGCTTCCAGGCTATCGGCACGCTCCCCTGCTCCACACCAGCTGCCTCCTAGCAATGCCTGGACAAGGCTCTGAACCCTGGGTCTGATGGGCACGCATCCCTGCTGCACCCCAAGCTGTGAGCGCAGAGCCCTGGCTTTGGTGGGACACATGTCCCTGCTGCACTCCAAGCTGCGTGCATAGAACGCTTCTTGAGGTGACACCATAAAGATGGGGGCAGATTAAATGAGGTAGTGATTATCAAGAAGATAGTGCCAGCTCCAGCAGCCAGGGGATCTCGTTGCCTTCCTCTACAACAGCATCCTTCTGGAAATGTGAATGCAGAGCTGCCCCTCTGCAATTCTGGGGCTGTTCCCCTTGGAAGGACCGGTGCTCAGCCACCAGTGGGGTTTTCAGGTGCCAGGGCCATCTTGAAACAAGAAGGGAAGCACGCATTTTCTGTGGTTGCCTCTCTGCGAAGCAGAAATAAGCAGCGAAGAATCACATGGTCATAAGCTCACTCAGATCAGAGTCCAAACTCAGCTCCACCACAGAGTCACAGCATCAAGGGGTTCCAGGTGCACCCTGGGCACTTGTTCTTTGTCCCCTCAGCACAACAAAGCTGCCTGGCACATGAATAAACACAGACACATAAAATAACCTGTTCAGCCACAAAGCACGGGCTTGACAAGCTCTTGCCACTTTTCCAAGGAGTTGCCTACTGACAAAGCAGGTCCCCTTTCTGCTACGAGGTGGCACCAGCACCTGAAATTGCTCACTTAATAGTGACACTGCTCATCTCGGAGCAAACCAGAACTCCAGAGCCTCTCACAGCACCACCGATATCGGGGGATGTAGATGAACAGTGCCAGGTCCCAGGAGCCAGTAGCTGCAGAAGCTGTTCTACTTCACTGCTGGTTGTCACTTTTCATCCTCTTGATAGGTCAGCTACCTGCCACCACGGGCAAGGAACAAAACACAAGCAGAGCACTGAGACTGGTGCTTCCCGTCTTGGCTAGCAAACAGCACTAAATGCAGCAGAGACGCACTTATAAATGAGGTTTCCCTCCTGTCACCGTTCCTGCAAAACTGCAAGCAGCTCTCAATTTGCAAACTCTCACTTACATTGCTGCGTCTGAATTGACAGATCTGTTTACACTTGCACCTCTATAGCTCAAGAGCACTGTTTCTATGCGAGTGACAAGTATTAGTATTTCTCTTACTCAGGCTGTAAAAAACTCTAAAGTCTATGTTCTGTCATGTAATGTAGCACAAAACATCGAGGACATGGAAAATGCAAGCTGCTAAAAATGAAATATCCAACCAACAGCATCGCTTCAGGCAGCTCACTGCCAACGTGCAAGGGAAAAATCCAATATTTCCACCTTCCTCCTTGTACCAGAAAATAAACAACCCTTGTTCTGGGTGCAGATGCTCTCAGTGGGTATCTAGAATAGATCACCCCCAACATGAGACCCCCAGCACATCAAGGAGGAGCAGCACAGTGTCACGATAACGTCTGTCACACTCGAACAAGTTGTAACCTCCAGGAGAGCACGCTTACCCCAGCCTGAGCATCCAGCAGAAAGGGTTTTTAACAGTTTGTGAACCACACGCAGCCAGCAGCTAAAGAGGCTGGAATTGTTTAAGAACTTATTTGCAGAGTTGCTCTAATTAAAACGCATGGGGTCTTGCTGCTGAATTTCAAAGACAACACACAATCCCTCCAGGCTTACCATCTGCGCGCTGAATTCGGGCAGCATGATGCATGTCGCTCCCACCCAGAGAGGACAGAGCAGCTTATTGATCACCCCGTGGACATGATGCAAAGGCAGCACGTGCAGAATCACATCTTCTTTCTTCCACTCCCATTTTTCAACCAGCCCTGTGGTCTAAGGAAAAAGACACGCAATCCAGTGTCAGGGCAGGAGGAAAGCTTCACCCAGCACAAGGTACCCGATCTTCCCAGCATCCCCCCTGCACAGCTGGTGCCAGAAATCCCACAGCTCCCAGAACAACACTTGGGCACAGAAATCCCTTCTTTAGGGTCAGCAGGAGCAGAATTACCACCACGAAGACGACACCTGTGTTCACTTACGTCTCAGGCCTTCCTTGCTACTGAGAATTAAGTCAGCAATGACTTCAAGTAGGACCCGCAAAATTACTGGCCTGTTGCAGAAATATTTAACAAAACCTTACGTATTCCAGAACTCAGCTGACACAGTTTGGACACTGATGACACTGCTCTTCTAGCATGTGTAAGGGATAACTAGTGGGAGAAGGAAATCGTTGTCCCATGAAGAGAATATATAGAATATATATGAAACTTCTAATTATCCCTTCTTAACAGAGTGTTTTAAGATGTTAGACCTCAGGCTCCTGTGCAGAACAAAGCTCTTCAGAGCCCAGCATTAGCAACTGGAGAGCTTATTTCCAGCTCCCTAAAAATAAAAACCAGTGGAATTTGGTCATGCCATTCACAACCCTCTTCCACAAGGCAGGGTGCGGGTCTTAAGCTTTCTGTGAGACAGCACCAAAGGCAGTCACTGCTTCGGCTGCCTCCCAAATGATCAGCATACTTGTAAGGGAGCAGATTCTTTGCCCGATATAGCCGAGCCCTGGCTCTATCCATCATCTCCTACTGCGCCCGCCACTGCAATATCTGTGCATCCAGAAAGGTGGGAGCTCGACGATGTGTCCATAAGGCACGATGTATTCCCTGCTCTTTTTCCCTAATGGCATGAGTCTATCGGTTGCAGGCAGTGATAACAAACTGGTGAGGTAGTCAGCAGGCTCATTCAAACTTTTAATTCCTTTTGGCTCAGAGAGCTAATGGATTTTTTGCCTTGGGGATATATAGTTAAATAATGCACAGACTTCACACAGTACTGTGCAGTGCTGGGCTAAGTTATATTCCAATTATGGGCAAAGATACCTTGCTAGTCACAGTGAAGAAAAGAAAATTGCAAAGAAAGCAGTCCTTTTACAACAGGTCTCACCTCTTCTGCTTTCCAGGAAAGGAGGCAGAAGCCATGCCCCTGGCTGGGGCACGAGGTTCAGAGCCTCAAACACAAAGTTCTGTGTTCACCTCAGAAGTGCTGGGGACTTTCAGGGCACAGCCCCACAGCTCTGTGCAGAAATCAGTTATGCCAAATCACCTGTGAAGGACGAGACCTCTAACTCGGCACGAGCATTGCAGAGAAAGCAGCACTCACCACTGCCTGCACATTCTCGTGGGTGCTGAGGACACCTTTTGGTCTTCCCGTTGTCCCACTCGTGTAGATTATCATGGCTCCCCTGTCTTTCCAGGAAGCACTGGATGCCAAGGGCACATCTTCCACTGCTGTATGACCTGCAGATCCACTGCTATGAGACCCGAGTGGCAGAACTGGGACTCCCAGCTTCTCAGCACTAGGGGATATTTTCCCCACGTATTCCTCTGCTGCGATGACGAGAGCGCTCTGCGAATCCTCGATCACGTACTCCAGTTGCTGCACAGGATGCTTCCTGTAAAGGGGAACTGCTATGCCTCCGCTCATCCAGGAAGCCCACTGGGCAACCACATACGAGGCATCATTGGGGCACAAAAATGAGATCCTCTCCTCCTTCAAGTCCCTGCTGGAGCACTGCAGGACTCTACAGATCTCCTGGGACAGGCGGAGGCTCCGGCAGAAAAGCTCCCTGTACGTGTGCTCACCATTTTGGTCAATGATGGCGATTTTGTCACCAAAAGTCAAAGCCCTAGTGAAGACAGGGGTGACGTGGTGGCTGCTGGCTGTCCATGTGGTTTGCACACCCCTGCGGGGACAGCCAGCTCTATTCTGCCCACGCAGCCCCCACCGGTGCAAGTCACGAAGGAGGCATCGCGCAGACCAGCTCGCCGGGGGGAAGAGCAGGGAGACCAGCATCCTGCCAGCAGTGCTTCTTTTGGAGTGATTCTGCAGAAAGCAATTATAGGAACAGATAAGTATGAGCAGCGATTACCCAGGGGTTTATTCCCACAAAGGAAAAGTGGCAGCCTTCATTTGAATAATACCCACTGTATTATTAATGTTTATGGTTCAGACTGCTGTATCCCCAGCGTGCTAGGCCCTGACCAGATAGAACAGGACTCAGAGACCCTTCCCTGTGCAACCTAACGAACAGCCTATCTTAAATTACAAAATAGTTTTCATCGATCTGTAATATTAGGACATTGAATAATGGCTACCTGTGGTGCCCTTCTAACTCAGTTTGATTAACCCCTTAAGAAATTAAATAATTACAGCGGTAACTCGCTCTCAATTTGCACTTTCCTTCACGTTAGCGAACCTCTGCCATGCTCTGTGCTCAGAGTTTGGCAGCACGCACCAAGACACAAACTCCAAGCCCCCTAAACCCCAGCCCAGTGGAGACCTGCTTCCTACAAGCAAGCTCACGCCAAAGCGCAGGCAAGCGCTCAGCCCCTGTGACCCGACGGCCCATCCATCACAGGCATCACTTTGGCTCTAAAGCTTTCTTACACGACAGCCCAGCCAGGAGGTTAACAACCACCGGGCAGCCACAGGCAGCAGAACCCTCGCCACGCAGCTGCTTTCCCAGCAAGCAACAGCTGCCGGTTTGTTCCAGTGCCGCAGAAATCACCAAGCTCAGCTGTGCCACTGGTGCAGAGCTCGACCCAGGCACCCAAGCTGGCTTCCTCACTGCGACAAGGTTTTTCAACAGAGAAAAGCTCCAGAAGGGAGCTGGAAGGGGCACCAGCACCACTAAAGCTGATCATTCATTAGACTCCTTGATTATAGGAAGATCATGGGCTGGCACAAATGTTTTGTCACCTTTCAAAGCAAAGAGACAGTGCAATAACACTGGCCAGCACTTGGATCATCTCACAGGAGCATTGAGAGAGTGAACACAGTGCAAAACCTGCAAGAACATAATGGGGAGATGGATGCCTCTGCAACAGGAGCACCTTGCAAGAGAGTCCACTGGTGTGCCAGAGATAAGAGGAAGATGTGACAGATTGAGAGGGCTGAGGAACTACCTCAAATCCAAAAATTCCCTCTGCACAGGGCCTGGAGCTGCAGTTGGAAGCTCAGGCGACAGCACGTGATGTCTCCTTGATGCTGGCAATTGTGATTTTTATAACACTGTGAAAAGCCAATCCACCAACAGTGCCCCGCTCAGCTTCCCACCATGGGGAGGAGCTGAAACAAAAAGGATGCGGGAGCTGGCAGCGACTCAGGGAAGAGCTGAGCTCCGGCAAAGCTCAGATACTTCACTGACAGCAACAAGTGTTGAGTGTTGAGGTTGGAACTAGACGATCTTTAAGGTCTCCTCCAACTTAAGCCGTTCTATGATTCTAAGTGTTTGCTTTTGCAGAGGTAGCTGCAAGTCCTGCGGACTCTCTCATCCGCATTCAGAGCATTTCTCCCAGCGGAAGCTGCTTCGCACGTATTTTCTTTTGCATATCAACCTCAATTTCTGCTTCTGCAAAAGAAACTTGTGATTTTCTGCGGAAACGTGGGGGCAAAGCTCTAAACCCAGAGGGTGTTACCCGTGTGCACTCGTGACTTGTACCATAAGGATGGAAAAAAACAAAGCAGGTCATGACAAAGCTAGCATGACATCTTTCCATTTCTCTGTACAGACTAAAATATAAAATAGAGAACACAACCAAATCACCTCCACCCAGCCTGTGCCCAGCACCAGCGTGCTGGTGAGATGTTAATGCCCCAGGCATTAAGAGGGGCATTAATGGGAAGTGACCGTCTGCCAGCATCACACCGTGCTCTAGTCCAGCACAGCTAAGTGCACTTGGCACGCTTGCGTTTCCTTGCAAGGCTCCGGAGCAGGTGTTAGATGCTGCTTCAGAACGGCGGCTTCCAAAAATCACATTATCCCTGTTCCAGCACAGCGCCAGTCCAGATTTAATGGAACAATAAACAGCAGCACCTTCAGCTGGCCCCGTGCATTTATGGGCCTCACAGAAGTAGTGCTCACTGTGTGTGTATGTGTGTGTGCAGTGACAGACACTTAGGACAGCATGAGCAGGGTCACACCGGGGCTGTTTGCTTTATTTTGCTCGGAGATAATCAGCAACACAAATGCACACCTGTCTTCCTGGGCAGAGAATGGTGGTCCTCTACTCAGTGCTGGTAAGACCTCACCTGCGACCAGAGCACTGCAACCAGAAGTGGAGTCCTCAGCACAGGAGTGAGCCTGTTGGAGCATGGACACAGGAAGGCCACAAAAAATGACCCAAGGGATGGAACACCTCCCCTGTGAGGACAGGCTGAGAGAGTTGGGCCTGTGCAGCCTGGAGAAGGCTCTGGGCAGATCTGAGAGTGGACTTTCATTATCTAGCGGTGGCTCTAAGTGAAGGGGACTGACTCTTTAGCAGGGTCTGTCGTGACAGGACGAGGGGAAATGGTTTCACACTAAAAGAGGGGAGATTTAGACTGGATATAAGGAAGAAGGGTTTTTTTCCACAATAAAGGCAGTGAGGCACTGGCACAGGTTGTCCAGAGAGGTGGTGGATGCCCCATCCGTGGTGACATTCAAGGTCAGGCAGGATCAGGCTCTCAGCACCTGATGAAGCTATGGGTGTCCCGTTCATTGCAGGGAGTGGAACCAGGAGGCCTTTAGAGGTCCCTTCCAACACAAACCATTCTGTGATCTTCTACGAGCGCTCGCTGCCCTGGAAGAGATGGCTCAGGTCCAGCCCTGCAGGGCTGCAGCAGGAAAGGAGAGCAGGGTGGGGAGCTCATATCAACTCCTGGCACTGCAAAACCGCCACGGCTCGTGGTAAGGATAGAAGATGCCACAGCCCTTGTGCCCTGGAGGCGGAAAGGCCCGGAGGGCCAAGGAGACCCAACCCCAGTGCAGGGGTTCCCCTCCCTTTGCTCACTCTGCCACACGAGGAGCAGCCGCAAAACCCTTCTCCCTGCGATATTCCAAAGACAGAGGGGACAAACCCGCACCACAGGGCCAGCGCAGGGCACGGCACAGGCCAGGCCCACGCTACAGGAGGCCGAGGCCGGGAACCACCGCCATGCCGTGCTCCGCCAGACGAGCGAGACGTTAATTACTGCGCAATTAAACTCTCCGCTTAACGCAGCCCCGACCCCCGCCTCCCAGCTGGCCCCAGGGCGGTGCCAGGCCCCGCGCCCCGCCGCCCCCCAGGGCCTCACCTGGCGGCAGTGCTGCGCAGGGGGCGCTCCGTCCCGAACGGGCTCCGGCGGGAACACAGCGCCCCGGAACAAACGTTCCGCGGCCAAAAAGTTCCTCTCCCTCCCCTCGCCGCCCTGCGGCCTTTTGCAGAAATTTGGCCGCACGTGGCACACACACACAGACGCACACGTACGGAAGGGCGGGCAGGGGGCTCTCAGCGTGGCCGCGATGTCGCAGTGCCGCGCCGTGGTGTCCCGTGGTGTCATGGCGGGCTGGGAACAGCGCAGGGTCTGCGCCAGGCGCCATACTGCGGGCTGTATGATGGAGGCACAGGGCTCCACGGGGCACAGCACGGCCCCACGGCCCCGTGCTCCCCGTCACGGTGGGGTGACGGCGGGCCGCCCACCCCCAGCTGTGTTTCCACCGCTCGGCCCAGTGCGGCCCAGCCAGGCATGGCGGGGTGGGAACGGAGTGGGGATGGCTGCACAGCCAGGGGCTGCCCCACTGCGTGGCCCCCACGGCACAGCTCCTCACACTGCGCGGATCCCCAGGGCCTGGCTGGCTGTCCATTGCAAGGATTGCCCCATCCTGTGTGGCTCCCTCCCCGTTGCATGGCTCCCTTCCCAATGCAATGATCAGCCACTGCATGGATCAATCATTGCACAGCTCCCTCAGTGCACAGTTCCCTCCGCATTGCACAGTTCCTTCCCCATTACACAGCTCCATCACTATTGCAGAGCTCTGTCCCCATGCACAGCTCCCAATTGCAAGATTCTCTGCTGCATGGCACCTTCCACACTGCACAGCTCCCCACTGTACTGCTCTCAATTGCACAGCTCCCCACGGCACAGCTTCCCCATTGCAAGACGCCTTCCATCTTGCACAGCTCCCCGGTGTACTGTTTCTCTTTGCACAGCTCCACATTGCATGGCTCCCTTCCCATTGCACACTTCCTTAAATGCACAGCTCCCCACTGCACACCTCCCCATTGCACACCTCCTTAATGCACACCTCCCCATTGCACACATCCTTAATGCACATAATGCTGCTGGAGGAACCCAGCCATGCTGCCCCAGCTCCCTCCCAGTAGGTGCCCACCTCCCCACCAGGAGGGCTGGCAGCCACCGAACCCCAGTGTCACCCTGCAGCTGCACCCGCTCTGCTCCACACCGCCCTGGCCCTGCCACCTTCCTTCCCCTTCTTGCACTTGCCATCTGTCACTGGCCTCCCTTGCTCCCTGGCTGCTGCATGCTGCAGGGATTAACCCCCCCCCCTGCCCCGGGAGCAGCAGGGTGGGCCCTAGTGGCACTGGAGTGCTGCTGGTCCTGACATCCCTGGTTGGTGGGGACGGTGTGCACAGCGTGGGGACAGACATGTGACAGCGCAGGGCAGGATGCTGCTCTGTCCCTCTGGTTTGTGTCCCGGAGTAGGGGAGGACAAGGCCAGCTGCCCTCATGCACAGCAGATGTCTGCCCTCTGCTGCTCCATCCCTCGACACCTGCTGGCCACCGGCCATCTGGACCCCAGGTCTGATGAGGATGATGCTCAGCCCTGACTTTGCTGGCCCCCACCTCCCAAATCAGGGTCCTGGGAGTGTCCATGTCCCCATGCAGCTCTGTGTCCCCAAATGGGCACTTTGGGGTCACCATGGTTCTCGCCCCCCCCACCCCCCTTGGTTGATGCTGGGGCTGTGCACCCTGTGCTGTTGGGAGCGCATTGCATTAAGCAGCTCACTGATTAATTATGGATCCAGCAGAAAGCTTTTATTGCATTTGAGTTTACTGGTGGCAACATCCGTATTTATTAAAAAAAAAAAAGGAACAAAATTACAAATGTGATGTAAACAGCACTATTTTATGGGGAGGCTGATGCTCAGGGGAAGCGCTGCAGCTGCAACCCTGTTCTGTGAGGAGGGTGGCCAGGAAGGGACAGGGACATGGGGTCACAGTGAGGGACAGGGACGTGGGGACACAGTGGTGCTGGGGCACGGACGAGCCACCCTGGCTGGGACAGCCCAGGGCAGGGGACAGGGAGCAGCGCAGAGGCGCTCGGTGTGAAGTGCCGCCCTAAGTGCCTCCCACCTCATGCAGAGAGGATAAGTGCAAAATGGCCCTATTATGATAATTGTGTGAAATGATGATGGATGGAGATTAGCTGCTTATTGGAGGAAATGGTGAGCGCACGTGTGACATGGCCTGGCCAGGGGACAGGAGGCATGGGGACAAGGATATAGGGCTGGGGCAAGGCCCCTTGGGCTCTTCCTATGGCCTCGCCATCCTGGGAGCTGCTGGCTCAGGGGCTGAGAACATGATGCAGCACAGACAGTGGGTGCTGCACAGCGGGAGCATGGCATGGGGATGGTGTGACCCACATGCAGCCCCAGGGGCTCCTGACATGTTGTGCCAACCTCAGAAAACATATCCCCAGTTAGGGGAAAGCCTGCTTAATGAGGATGGTGGGGAGCTGCACTGTAGGGCTGTGTTGTGGGGCTCTGCAGGAGCTGGGACAGGAAGAGAACAATGAGGCAGTGCTGGCACCCCTGCAGATCCTCATGAATGGGAGCTTGCCATAAATGTGGCTCTCAGTGACCACGGTGTTCCATGAAGCTGGGCAGGGCTGTCCCTGCCTCCTGCCCGGCTACACCTGTGCACATCCCTCAGGTGCAGGCAAGCTCCAGCTCTGGCTGCATCCCTCTCCAAAAAGCCGCTGAGGCCAGGAATTTGGGGCAGAAAGGTGAAAACTGGAGAGGCACAGATGGTCACAATGTCTTTGCCTGCCCTGCTGATGGCTGGTGGTCACAGCTGGGGCACGGCACGGGGACACCACATGGCACAAGGCCATAGAGGCCATGCACTGCAGCAAGGGGGACCCCAAATCCTCCCACCCATTGGCACAGAGCCTCTCCCCGCTTTCTCCTTCCCAATTTCCTGGGCCCCCCTCTCGCAGCAGGTGGATGCTGGGTAAGAGGTGTGTCTGGGAGCCGTGCTCGCCATGCAGCGTCGCCGCACGGGGCTGCCGCCATCGTCGCCTCCTGCTCGCCGGTGTGGGGTACGCATGGGGACATGGGGACAGATGGGGCCGAGCTTCCCCACGTGGCACTGGGGTGCTCCAGAGAGGGATGAGGATGTGCCAAAAGGAAAGGTCCCCTGCACGCGGCGATGGCGCCGCTGCCAGATCCTCGCTCTGCATTTTTCCTTTTTCTTCCCCCCCGTTTGGCTTTTGGCAGCAGTGCTGGGAACAACAGCAGCCCCCTGCAGCCCCGGCCCCGTGCCAGGGCGGGTGATGGCAGAGGGGCTCCGCTCAGCTGCGGAGCATCCCCGCGCTGCGCGCTGCCAAGTTCCCTGCGCTGGCACCGCAGGCGGCTCCGGAGGCAGCGAGGCTGGGGATGGATTGTGAAAGGGAGCGAGGAGAAAAAAAAAAATGGACGCATGCCATCGCTGAAGCGGCGAGGCTGCCAAAATGCCAGCAGGCAGCGTGGGGCCGAAGCCAGCCGGAGGGGAGAGGAGGGTCTGCAGCCCATCGTCGTGCGGCACATGGAGGACGGGCAGCGCGGCGGAGTGCCGCTTGGCCGGGGCAGGACGGATGGCGGATGATGGAGCTGGAGAGGAGGAAGGTATGGCTTGCCTTCGTTTGCATGCCTGCTGGGTGCATGGTGGTGGGCTGGGAACCCGTGGCCTCGCTGCGCTGCTGGTGCCACCGCGCTCCTGACGCCTATGGAGGAAGGTATGGGGCTGCGGTGCTGGCGTTGCTGCAGGAGGGGACATGCCTTCACTGTGCGGTGCAGCACAGGAGGCTGCCCAGGGCCGGGGCTGGGCTTTGTCTGGCCGGGCTTTGTCTGCTGCGATGGATGGAGGCGGCAGGGCTGGGACATGCGGGGCTGGCCGGGAGCAGGGCACGGTGGGAAGCTGTGTTTGGGAAAGGGGAGAGATGAGACAGCCCCGTGAATCACAGCCCAGAGGGACTCTAGCACCCATGGAATGTGGCAATGCCAGCTGCCAGGGAGCAGGGTGGCACGTGCCCTGACACCGTGTACACCATCCCGTAGGAACCGTCCCCTGCTCCCGAGCTGGGGATGGGCTCAGGAAGGGCTGGAGGGCAGAGCAGAGCAATGGAGATGGTGCTGTAGTCCTCAGCACAAAGGGAACGGTGAGCAGAGCGCGGTCCTCACCCCCAGGCTGGGCTTGGGGCTGCAGGGTGCCAGGGGTGCATGTTGGGGTGCACATTGTGTGCTGGGGCTGGGGCTGCAGCACCAACGCTGAGCCCCCTGCATTGCCCCAGCTCCTGCACGGTGCTCCGCACCCACCAAGGAGCCCACTGTGCCCAGCAGCATCTCAGTGCCCTCTGCTCTCACACCATCAGGACAGCCTTCCTCGGGGTCCCCAGCCCAGAGGATGCCCCATGGAAACCTCGTGGGACCACTGCTCAGGGCAGGATGAGGCCCTGAGCTGTCACCGTGGGGGGCTGAGCTGTGCCCCGTGCTGCGGGACGCCCCCCCGTGCCCCCCCTCTCCCTCGTTTTCCTCCATATTTCACAGTTCCTGCTTCCTGCACAAGCCGGGGGTCTCTGGGGACTCCAGCCAGATGTTCTCTGCAGCACACCACATTGCTTTCCTAATGAAATATTCATGCAGCCTCCCCGCTTTGCTTGCCATGAAAGCCTTCGGCAGCTCCCAGCCGTGGAAGCCCTGGGCAGGCAGCGCTCTGCCGCGCACCGCGGCTCAGCCTGCTTCCTCCCTCCGTGCTCATCCTCCTCCTCTTCGGGCTGAGCGGGTGATGACAGCGCAGGAACATTGTCCCTGCTCTCCTGGGACCTCGCCATGAGGCACCGCACAGCCGGGGCTCTTCCATGGGGGCAGCGGTGTCCCCAGCGGGGGTGGCAGCTCCGGGTCCCCGTGTGGCACGCGGTGAGGCGGCAGAATGGTGGCAAAGTGTCAGAGTTGGAGGCCTCGCCTGCCCCGCGGCTCCCCGCCAGCCCGCGGCATTAGCGATGCCGCGCACTATAATCCAATTAGGTTGTTTATGCAAACAATCAGGTTTTATGTTTCAGTAAAAAGCTTAAATAACCTTAATCAAAGCGAAAGACCCGATATTATCACCAGCACTGGCTGTGGTTCGTCGGGATGCCCTGCCCCATGCTTGCAGTGCTTCGCCTGCAGCCCCCAGCCACCGCCATCCCATGGGTGCTGCCACCGCAGGGCTCTCCCCAGCACCACGTCCCTCCTGCACAGTAGATAGCGGGCCAGGGCCCCTCCACCCACAGCCTGGAGATAATGAACTGCAGCTCCAGAGGTGTTAATCAGCCCCTGATGAGCTGCAGGTCTGTCCCTCTATCTGTCAGTGCCCAGGCAGGGCTGTTAGCAGTGCAGTAATTGTGGCTGCGGTCGCATCAGACGGAGAAAAGGCCTGGCTGTGAGTGTGGGAGCGTCCCTGGCACAGGAGCAGCATCCAGCCGGGGCTGCAGGGGACACGTCCCTTCCTTCCCTAGATGTCACATGGTAGAATCAAGGTGGTGGCCACTCTGGGCAGCACCCTCTCCATCCCCATCCATTCATTCATTCATTCACTCATTCATTCATTCCCCACCTGGGCTGGACCCAGGGCACTGGAGCACCCTGGGGCCAGAGCATCCTGGTGCTGGGAGAAAATACCAGCCAGAGAGGAGCACGGCAGCATGGGCTGGGTGGCACAGGGCCACTGCTGGGGACGACATGGCGAGGTGGGGACGTGCCCGCCGGCGCTGCCTCCCCGCGCACCCTGAGTTGGTCGCTGAGTAATAAGCTATGCATGTAGTGTAGAAATAAAACATGTTCTGCAGAACAAATGATGTTAATTTGCTGAGAGGCTCTGAAGCTGAGTATTAGCGAAATGCCTTGAGGGAGAGAGCGGCAGCTGTGCTGGAATTAATGGCAACGTGCCGAATTAGCACCACTATGCATCATAGTCAGAGGGAAAAATTACCGGAGAGAGGGGGAAAACAGCCCCCTCCGCACACCAACCCGGACCCCCGCGTGCTGCAGAGCAGAGCCTGGTGCCTGCGGTGTGCCCTCACCCCTGGCAACACGGCCTGGTACCCAGCAGCGAGCTGCTCTGAGCTCTGCAGCTCCTCCGTAAAGCTGTCCTCAGGAGTGCTCAGCATCCCTGTGGACCAAACTGTGCCAAGGGAGCACCTCCTACTGCTCCCCATCCCGAGTGCCCAGCACTGAGCCATGGGCCAGGTGGCGACGGGCTGGTGACATCCCCTGTGTCTCTCACTGCCCGTGGATGCTCATCCCTTGCAGCTCAGAGCACTGCCCTATTTTTGTCACTCTGACCCTTCTCTCTGCTTTTTGCTCTGCAGATCCTCAGCCCCACACTGGATGGAGCAGCTCCAGCCTGGCCCTGGGTGCTGCCGTGCCACCGTCCTGCTGCAGCCCTTTGGGTACAGTCCCAGGGCATAGGCTTGTGTCTCCTTCTCTGGACAGCAGCAGCCAACAGCGTGGACCATGCCCGGCGATGGATGTGCCGTGGGGGTCAGCTCCTTGCTGGGCTGTGCTAACAGCTGGGCACCCAACTGGGGTGAAGGGGACAGGAGCTACTCCTCAGGTCTCTGCGTCCCCAGGAGCACGTCCAGGCAGAAGATGCTCCCCAACCAGCTTTACACAGAGAGTTGCTGCGCACAGCTGACATGGGAGCAAGGATTTGACCTGGAGAGGATGATGGCAGCAGCATGGAGGGCAGCACCACGAAGCACCGCCACTGCCCGAGGGATGCACCTGCCCTGGCGGATGCTCTGCAGTGGCTGCCCCGTTCCCATTCTGCTTCGTGCTCTGCTCTATGCACCACCCTGACCCTGTGCATCACCCTGACCCTGCGCACCCCCGGGAGCAGGGTGCCTGGCCGTGGGGCCGCCGGTCACCGCCGGGTGCATCTGCCGGGGCACGCAAGAGTGACTCCAGATGCATTAGAAGTGCCGCGCTCGAATTTCAATTTCATCGTCTCACAATCATTTTCAGGCTCCTCTTAGTGCCACATTAACGAAGCCTGCTCGTTTGAATGCATAATTAGCCCAAGCATTCTACCTCGCTAATTTCGAAGCAGGAGAAGAGAGTTGGGGGGGGGGGGGGAATTTGCATATTAATTTAGCAGAGGGAGAGAAAAATTGTTTACCACTTGCTTCTTGCTGTTGATCACAGCGGACTTAACTCTTTCCCGGGTGCCATCTGGAGCTGTGAGCCGGGTGCCGGCCGGCACGTGGGATGGGACGCAAAGGTTACATGGCTGCAATTAAATCCCCACTGCACAGCGTCAGGGCTGCTGGGAGCCAACTGGGGGCACTGGGGCTGCGGCACTGGGGTTGGAGTGGGCAGGGGGTAGCTGGGATGGAGGTGCGTGCTCCCAGCACTCCTGTGGGGGAAGTGACATTGTCACCATGCACAGACTTCGGGGTCCCCAGCTGCACTGCTCATCCTGCAAAAGGCCGTGGGGTCTGGGTGTGTGCACAGAGCACCTGCAGTCTGTCCCCTCCACGGGGACACCGCTGTCCTCCTCCCTGTTCAGCATCACCCACCCCGAGCAGCAAGTCTTGCTGCTGCCTGTCCCCAGAATCCCTCTGCAAAGGACGCATTGCCCTGGGGATGCCCGCAGCCACAGGGGACCCTCCGGGCAGAGGGACAAGCACACCAAGCAGTGGAAGAGCACTGCACCGCTGTGGGAGCCTTTGTTTGGAGTCTGCTGGCGCCCTGAGCCGGGCTGGGCGGTGATTTGTCTGCCTCCTGCAGCGGGGCTGTCAGCTCGCAGCTGCCAACCAGTTCCATTTGCGCTGCCATTAAAAAATCGCAGGTCTGACAGGTAGGAACAAAGTGAAGCAGAAGAGAAAAGCCTCAAAAAAGAACCCAGCAGCAGCAGCATGAGCTCGCCACGTCTGGAACGCTCCTCACCTCTATTGTGCTCTTTGGATCTGTGTCCCCGGAGGAATTCGATCACCCTGGACAGCCCACGCGGAGCCATCCAGCACAGAGCCACCCCAGTGCATCCCAATGGCCTGGGGACAGCCACCGCCGCCGTGCTGGGCCGGCTCCTGCAGCTCCTGCAGGGACAGGAGCCTGGCACCGAGCTGCCACCCGGGGGACACCGCACGCCGTTCCCGTGACACCGTGCTGGCAGAGCAGGGCCGGCCCGCAGAGGGTTAACCGCTGATTGCAGCCTTTGTCTCTGCATCAGTGTACATAATGCGCCCCGCATTTGCATACTGCAGTGTGCGCTCAATTAAAATGAACTTTTAATTTCTTCTAAGTAAATTACTTCTTCCCGCTACGTGACGCGCACAAATGTCAGAATAATGGGAGAGCCTTAATGAGCTGGGAATGAGGGGCGGGGTGGGGAGCGTGGGGGCCCCTGGGCCACACTGCAGCCACCTCCCAGGGACATTCCTGCTGCCACCGTGTCCCCAGGGCAGGGCGGAACCTGGCACCCACCTCCTTCCCATGCCCTCCTCCTGCCTGCAGTAGCATCCCTGCAAGGTCCTGCCCACCTCCTGACACTTGCACTCCTTGCACCATCCCCAAAACACCCCATGGGCATCTCCTGCATGGGTTGCCCCAGTGAGGCTCTTCCAGTCTGCCATGGGCCAGGGTGATGCTTGGGTGATGCTTGGGGTGGTGCTCAAGGAGATGGTCGGGATGGTGCTCGAAGTGATGCTCAGAGTGATGCCCAGCAGCAAGATGCCCTGCAGGCCAACCCTGCCTCCTGCACAGGACCACCCGCCTGTCCGAGGGCCGCAGACGTGGGGCCAGATGGCAGGCGAGATTACTGCAATTTGATTTTCAGCTAAATCACAAACCTGGATGAGCGAGTGCTGCTCCAGATGCATTATCCCTAATCTCCTGGAAGGGAACCTTTTGGAGGAGACGGTCCCGGGGCCAGCTCGGGAGCAGCTGGGTAATCCCAGCCGGGCTGCGCCGGGGGACGTGGTGCTCTCCGGATATGCCATGCTGCGTCACCACGCTTGCTTCGACCCACATTTGGTGCTGCACAGCCGGGGCAGGAGCAGATGGGGCCAGATGGAGTCCCACCAGGAGCAGGCGGGCACCAGGGCAGCCTGTGCTGGAAGCCCATCCTGGCTGTCAGCCCACCAGGAGGAGTAGAGATGAGGTGGGGAAGGTGGGGGCACAGCCGGGACCCCCTGAGCCTGGAGCATCCCCACGCTGCCGTAAGGGCCTCCCAGCACCTGGGGTGTGGGTGCCATAGGGAGCCATCCCCTTTGGCTGTTCCCTTTGGCCATCCCCACACCTGTTAACTGGGATGTGGGAATGACCTCTGGCTTGCCAGAGGGAAGAGGAGGGAAGGAGCAGTGTGGCTCTGCTCCATGGGGCTTGGTGTGCTCGCCCTCTGTGCAGGCTTTCTTGGCTCCATGCTTTGGGGGTCCACACTTTGGCAACACCCTTTCCCAGCCCCAGGACCCATCCTTCCCTTTTGGGAGCAGCTCCTCCCGCAGAATTGCAAACCTGAGAACGGCACAACTCCCGCAAACAAACCAACCCCTCAAGCGGGGGAATGCAGAGCGCTTGTCCCGCTGCTCCCGTACACACCACCCATTCCAGTGCTGCTGCTGACCCCGATTTCCCACTGCATGGCGCCGGCGGCTGAGGTCACACGGGCTGCAGACAGCCCATCCGTCACCGGGCGGTGATCGCAGAGCTAATGGAACCGGGGGACGGTGGCGATCAATGGGCGCATTAACCCGAGCCCGCGCCCTGCTCCCCCGGGGCTGGAAGCGGTCCAGGCAGCAGCGATATTAATTCCTCCCCAAGGAGGAGGAGATGCGCAAGGCACAGCTTTGTCTGTCCACACACTGCTGCCTCCTCCAAGGCCATGAATTTCCCACCGCGGTGCCCCCGGATCAGGGCTCCCCCGGAACGGAGCCATGCGTTCCCCCAGCGCCGAAATTTACATTGAACCACAAATTAATTTCATAATTTTTTCCTCTCTAATTATGCCAACATCTGCTGCGGGACCCAAGCTGTGCACATGCATTTTAATACATCCCTCCCCCACGTCTCTCTCTCCCAAGCACTGAACTTTTCGGTAATTATCAGCAGGAGGAGGGCTCCTTTCCGCAGGAGGGCAAAGCTGAGCGCGGGGAAGGACGCGCCGTGCCGTGGTTCGGGGGCTGTGGGGCTCCATGCTGGGTACTGGGGGCCCACTCTCCCCAGGGATGCTCCATCCCATGGCTGCTTGCAGCTTCTTCCCATAGAATGACCCCACACCAGGATGCCTTGGTCCTATTTTCACCCGCTTGCAGCAGGAGGGCAGTGCTGGGGCCGGTGCTGTCCTTGTCACCTGCATGTCTGGGTGACCCCGGGATCCCCGCAGCTTCCTCCACTCTCCCACTGCACATCTGCTCCCACTCAGGAGCTGTTTCATGGCCTCGCTGTCAGAGGTAAAAATCACCTGGATGACGAGTAATTAAAACCTGGCAATGACCAACTGAGAGCAGCAAGCCTGGCGGGTGCTCACATCATCCCTGGTGCACTGTAGGGCACTGCAGTGGAGCAGGAGGTGCAGAGGAATAATCCATGCACACTGCCCCACCTGCAGCCAGAGCATCACAGGGGGCCCGGAGCCAGGGTGACACCATAACCCACATGGCACCCATGGGTGCTGCCTCATAACAGGGGCACCTTGCCATGTGCATGGCACCATGAGTGCCCTATACCATGAGCACCCTTCCACATGCATGGCACCCACTGGTGCTGCACTGTCTTGAGATGCTCCTACTCCGTGCATGGCACCCATAGGTGATGCCCTGCACTGGGATGCTCCCACTCCATGCATGGAACCCAGGGATGCTTCCCCATATTGGGATGCTCCAACTTCACACGTGGGTGATGTCCTACACCGGGACTCTCTTGCTGCATGCACGGAACCCATGGAGGATATCCTGTATTGTGACGCTCTCACTCCATGCATGCAACCCTATGGGCAATGTCCTATACTGGGATGTTCCCACTCCATGCACGGAACCCATGGGCGGTGCTCTACACTGGGATGCTCCCACAGTATGCATGGAACCCAGAGGTGCTGCTCCATTCTGGAATGTTCCCACTCCATGCATGGAACCCAGAGGTGCTGCNATGCATGGAACCCAGAGGTGCTGCTCCATTCTGGAATGTTCCCACTCCATGCATGGAACCCAGAGGTGCTGCCCCATTCTGGAATGTTCCCACTCTGTGCATGGAACTCTCGGATGCTGCGCTGTGCTGCTGCAGCTGGGAAGGCAGCACCACCCCCCTTGGGACGCAGAGGCCCAAGCTCTCTCCCAGCAAGCAGCACTCAGCCAACATCCACATCACTCACTCCAGGACCAGGACACCCCATCCCCAGCTCCAAAGGCTCCATGCCCCCACAGCACCCAGCCCGGCCGTTGACCCCATCCCACAGCACAGCTCCTCTCCCACCTGGGGAGGGGAGGAGGAGGGCGGAAAACAAAACGATGATAGATGGCAAAGCCATTGAAGTGCCGCCGAGTCAACTCCGTATTTTTAACGGCATTTAAATGCTTCCCAAGCAGATTAATAAGGTCTAGGTAATAGCAGAACCAGTCTATATTTATTCTATCTTAAACGCCAGTTTGTCAGGCTGTATTAATATTGATGGCAAGGCTTGGATTGAGGACAGCGAGCGCCGGGACTTGGCTTTATCTCTCCCCACCAGGCTGCCTCAGCCCCTTATCAGGCTGCGCTGCGCAGCAGCTGCCTCTTCAAGGGCTCAGCGCATCCCTCTCCTCCCCCCGCTCCCTCTTTTTAATCAGAGGAGGAGAAGTTGCTGGCTTGATCGTTCCATTTTTATCTCTTTTATTTACTCCATTTTCATGTCTTTCAGTGCATATTTTATTCCCATCAAGGCAGGACCATTGATAGCTTAAGCTGTCCCCCCCCCACCAGCTCCCTGGATCCCCCCCCATGCTGTGTGACAGGGAAGGACGAGGGGGAATTACAGGGGAATTGCCCCCCTGCCCTCCAGTGCTGCCCTTCGCTGCTGGCTCCCACTGCCACCGCTGTCCCCGGAGCACCCAGCACTGGTGCAGTGTCATGGTCGGGAAAGAGACACGAGAACATTTGCTCTCAGGTCCACTGGAAACAAATGCAAAATCATCCTAACCAACGTGAATGGCACGAGAAGGGGACTGGCGTGCTGTGGGTCCCGCAGGATGTGAGGCTCCGTCCTCCTCCTCGCCCCGTGCCCATGCACTGAGCATCAAAGGGCCCCGCTGCCGGGAAATGGAAATCCTCATTAGCTAATAAAAAGCCCATCGCTCGCTCTGCCTTTAATATAATTAACAGCAGCCAAGACTTCAATTAAGGTTTTATCCAAACTTCAAAATGCCACTCTCGCTCCGTAAGTGCGCCGGGGCTCCCTGGGCCATGCCCATGCACGCAGTGAGCTTGTCCCAAACAGGGAACGTCTGTGCGACTGCTCCTTGGTGGGAGGCAGTGGTCCTGATCTGACTTCAGTGGGGAAATATCCTGGAGGGAGTGTGTGGTGCTGGAACCGGGAGATCCTCACTGCTCCGGGTGCAGGCAGGGATGGGTGGGTGCAAAGGGTGAGTGGCTGGGGGATGGCTGAAACCCCCTGGATGTACAGGGAGGTGTGAGCCCCGGGGACGTACAGAGATGCAGGGTACCACAGGGATGCACAGGGAGGGAGGGTGCCCAGAAATGTGCAGGAATTCAGTGTACTACAGGGATGCATGGGGATGCAGGGTGCACAGGGATATGCAGGAATGCAGGATGTATGGGGACATGTAGGGATGCAGGGTACACAGGGATGCACACAGATTCAGTGTACCACAGGGATGCACAGGGATGCAGGATACATGGGGATATCTGGGGATGCAGGATGCGTGAGGACCTGTAGAAATGCAGGGTGCCCAGGGATGTGCAGAGATGCAGTGTACCACAGGGATGCACAGGGATGCAAGGTGCCTGGGCACACGTAGGGATGCAGGGTGTGCAGGGATGCACAGGAATGCAGGATACCACAAGGATGCATGGGGATGTAGGGTGCCCAGGGACATGCAGACACGCATGGTATGCAGGGATGCACAAGGATGCCAGGTGCCTGGGGATGCCCAGGGGTACCAGGCACTGCACTGGTGCACAGCACAGCCCATCTCCTGCCCTGCTCGTGGCTGCAGATGAGGGAGCAGCAGCCCCAGGAGACAGCCCCGCAGATGGCAGCGCTGTCGGAGAGACGGGGCCTGTAATCCTCCCCATGGGTCCCATTATCATCTCTATCTGGTGAAAAAAACTCTCGTCCTGGATGTGTCTAATCCTAATCGCTCCGTATCGTGCGGGGCCACTTCAGATGGCCAGACGGGCAGGCGTGCCCCCGGTCCCCACATATCTGCACAGCCACAGCCGGGGGGGGCACCCCTCTGCTCCTAATCCCTGCGCGAGGGCTTCATTTAAAAGGGGATTTGCTGCTGATTCCCTCCGCGAGCTGAGCGGTCATTACAGGGGTCAGCATCGGAGCGGGGAGAGCCTTGTTAAAACATAATAGCAGCATGTTAATTTGGGGGGGGAGGGGCGGGGTAACCCAAGCTCCCATGTGCAGGGCGTGAGGGTCTGGGGGCTCTCGGGGTACTCACTGAGATGCCCCATTTGATCCCCTACAAAACCCTCGTGTGCACCTTCCATGCAGACCTCTCCGTGCGCGCATCCATATTTATGGGGGCACACGGTGTCCCCAAGGAGCGGGGGCTGCCTTGGGGGCTGCTGGGATTAGATCGGGCAGGGAAATATCCCGCAGCAGGTGCTGCCTGCGATGGGGCTGAATGGCTGCCAGCCGGCCCTCAGCCCCCGACACATCTGTGCTCATCAGTTGGACGCCAGATGGGCCCCGGCTCTGCAATTTGGGTTGGGGTGAGGACAGGTCTGGCTGCCTCCGGACGGCGGCAGGGCTCACCCTGGGATGTTCACATGCTGACAGCACTGCCAGTATTCTTAGCCCAGCATTTTTAGCTTGTTTTGCCAGCTGGAGGTGTGGGACAGCTCAGGGCTACACCACTGAGTCCCTGTGCCGTAGAGGTACCTCAATCCCAACCCCGTGCATCTCAACCCAGTGAACCCCCACTGAGTTCCTCAACTTGACCAAGACCCTACTCCAGGGCATTACCATTCATGGGTTTTTAATGCCATGAGGAGGAGGAGGAGGATGTGCCCCCCTCCAGCCCTGCCTCTGCCCAGCATCTGCTCCTGCCCAAATCTTTCCCCAACCCCACTTTTCCTCTGCACACAGAAAATGCCCTAATGCTAGTATCCATACCCACTCATCCCCATCCTTATCCTTATACTCATCCTTATCTCCATCCCCATCCCCGTGCTCATCTTCATTTTCATCTTCATCCAGTCCCCATCCTTCCCCATCCATCCTCATCCCTATCCCCATCTCCATCCCTATCCTTACCCCATCCTCTTCCTCATCCTATCCCCATCTCCATCCCATCCCATCCCATCTCAACGCAATCCCACCCATGCCTATTCATTCCCATTCCCATCCCCAACCCAACCCCATCTCCATCCCGTTCCATTCCATCGCATTCCATCCCCATCCCCAACCCCATCCCCATCTCCATCCCATCCCACCCCCATCCCATCACATCTCCACCTCCATTCCCAACCCCATCCCATCCCCATCCTTGTCCCCAGCCCCACAGGTTCCAGCACAGCCCTGGGGACACTCGGGGTCAGTCTGTCGGGGGCACAGAGCCCAGCACCCCACCTCGGTGTGGCTGCACATCCCCACTGCTCACAACAGCGTTTCTTCTCCTCTTCCCCCCTCCCCTCTCTCTCCTTTTCTGAAAATTGATAATTAACCTTTTGTCCATGCGGCTGTTGTGTTTATTTGGTGCGGGCGGCTGTGGGGCGCTGATATGGAAATCGCAGCCGGCAGCAGCTCCGCGTCCCCTGCGCAATCTGCGGCGCGCACAGCCGCTGGGCAGAGATAAGCAGGTGCTCATTCACAGCCCGCAGCTGCCTGCGAGGGCAGCCCTACCTGATCACTGCAATCTCAGTGAAAAACTACTTGAGGTTGGGCTGCCGCGATGGGGAGAGCCGATAGGCACCATGCGGCAGCTCCCGGCACCCGGCTCGCCTCCTGCCTCCGCTCCCGTCCTCTCCACCGCGCGCATCTCACCGCTCTGTCTCCCTCTTATCTCCCTCTCCACATCCCTTTGATTTTTTATTTTATTTTATTTTTTATTCCTTAAAGAATTCGTCTTTGTGTTTCACGTAAACTCCCTCCTCCCCAGTTCTCCCTTTCAGTCCTGGCTCCTTCCCCATCCTCCTGCCCTGCACCCACGTTTGTGGGGGTGGATTTGGGCATCAGTAGGGGTGGAATGGGATGAGGATGGGATGGGATGGGGATGGTGCTGGGATGGGGATGGGATTCGGATGGTGTTGGGATGGGGATGGGATGGGGATGGGGATGGGGATGGGGATGGGGATGGGTTGGGGATGGGAATGGGGTGGGGATGGGATGGGGAGGGGGATGGGGATGGGGAGGGGATGGGGATGGGGATGGGGATGGGATGGGGATGGGGATGGGGATGGGATGGGATGAGAATGGGGATGGGGTTGGGGGGAGATGGGGATGAATACTAGCACTCCCTCCAAAAACTGGCTGCATCGGATGAGTGTGCGCCCAATGCAGTGCTCAAAATGCATGACCCATGGGACGCAATCACCCCTTTTGGGTTCAGTGGATGTTATTATTTTGCTCACGGGTTACTGCTGTGGCTTCCTCTGACCTTGGTTTCCCACCCGGGGGTGGTCCCATCGTTCCCCCACCACCACCGGGGGTTTCTCGCTTCCCCTCGCACTCTTGCTCTGAGTGTCGGGGCGGGGAGTTCTGCTCCCGCTTCTCCTTTAGCAGGGGGAAGTTTCTGCTCAGCACCAAACATGCAGCTCTGACTCAGACATAGAGCACCCAAAGTGCAGCAGTGCCCTATAGGGTGGGCAGGGAGCAGGAGCCCGGGATCCCCCTCATGGGGCAGACCCCGTGCCCAGGGGTAGGGCATTCCCCGTGCAGCTGCTGGGCAGCTGTGTGCCATTCTCCTGCCAGAGAAAGCACTGAGCTGCAGCTGACGTGGGGGACACGGGGCTGCAGCTGGTGGGGATTTTCCTCACAGGCCCCAGAAGGCTCCAGCTCTGACTCAGCGCCCCAGGGCACTCCCCAGGACCAATCTCTGCCATGCAACCCCTGCACGCCTTCAGCATGACCCCTGCCATGGGGTCCTGAGGATGCTGAGCCCACCTAGCCCTGCAGGAAATAAAAGAGGAAGAGGCAAGATCCCAAAACAGGGGGCAAAAACCTTTCAGCCCCAGCACTGTGCCCCTCAGCCCCCATGATCTGCTTGTTCCATCCTTCCCAGCAGAGCGTCCTGCAGTTGGAGGACGGAGCTGCCCCAAAGCATCACCAGGATGCAGGATACAGCATGCATGCAGGTATAGCGATGCATCCCCTGGGTGCTGCACCCCGTTCAGCCCGGCTGGGTGCTGTCTGGTTGTTTTGTGGCCCTTTGGCCCCGTGCTGGGGCTTCCCCGTATCCCCTGCAGCACAGAACCACGTGCGCCGTCCCCTGGGACCCCCAGCATCACGCTGTCAGCCCGTCCAGCAGAGATGCTGCGGAGCACTCACCCCTCTCTGCACCCTCCCCACATGCACCCCCCGTCCCCTCCCGTCCCCCAGTGGCTGTGGGTTGGGGGAGCGGAGCGGGAGCCCCGGGAGCCATCTGCGGGAGCCCAGGTGGCCGCCGAGACGCGCCATCTGCTGAGCCACCTTCGGGGACCGTGCTGGCGCTGCTGTATTTTTAGGACGTGTTTCCTTCCCTCCCACCTGCAGCCTTTCGGTTTTCTAACAAGTTGTTTCTCTCGCTCGTGGCTGCTCTGTCGGAGAGCCTCAGCCCCAGTGCGGGGGGTGGGCTGGGGGTGCACCCCACTGGGAGCCATCCTGTGTACAGTGCAGGCAAGGCGCACACTGAGCAAGCACCAGGACTCCGGCAGGCAAGGGATATCCCGTGTCCACATCATCCCTGTGTGAAGAGCTCAGTGCTTTGCAGGACTGCAGCAAGGGGGGATGAGTCCCTGGGGTTGCAGCATGCAGTGATCATCTGTGCTGGGCTGCAGAATGATGTGTCGGGTTGCACCACGCTGTGCAGCTCCCATCCCCATGCTGCATGGCTATGCTGTTCCAGCCGTGCCATAGTGCACCGTGCATCATCCTGCATTGTGCCAGCCGTGCCGTGCCATGCAGCTGCCCATGCCAAGGCTGCATTTTGCCAGCTGTGCTATGCTGGCTTGCCGATGCTGTGCTGCACTTGGACAGCTGTGCCATGCTGTGCTGCTCCATTCTGTGTTGTGCCACGCTCCTCATGCCATGCTGCACCTCGATGGTGACGCCGTGCGGTGCTGTGCCATGCTGGCCCTGCCGTGCTGTGCCATGCTGCTGCCCGTGACGAGCTGCAGCGCGCCGTCCCCTCACCGTGAGGAAGTGAAGCCGGCGCAAAGGGGAAGTTGTTGGAAAGTCAGACCGGAATGGCAGATAGGGAAGGCAGAGCTGGGCTTGGTCGCAGATGGTTCCTGTTGGGGAAGGACACGGGTGCAGCTGCCTGGCCTCCCCCCACCCGTCGCATTATCGCTGCCCGGCAGCTGTTCACCTTCCCCCTCGCCATGGGACACGGCGCTGCTGCCACCGCGGGCCCGGCGGTCACACGAACGGCTGTGGCAGGGGGCAGGCGCCATACGGGCAGGACGCCCTGAGCTGCACCGCACTGCACTGAGCCCTGCGGCTTGCAGCCTGCCCGGGGCTGTGCAGGAGCGGGCTGGCTGTGCCACGCACCACTGCGATGCCCGGGGGCAACCCCAGACCTGACACCCACCCCTCTGGCAGGACCGGCCCAGGTAAGAGCGAGGTGGATGTGGGGAGATGGGGGCTGTGGCTGACCCATGTGCGTGCGTCGTGGTGATGGTGACTTGTCCTGATGACCCTGGGCTGGGCAGGGGTGGGTGCCCTATGGGGTGTCCCCATGAGGGCTGGCTGGTGGCAATGAGAGGGCACAGCTGAGCCTGTGGAGTTGGCAGGAGAGGGCATGGGGACCACTTTGCTGCTAGCCCAGCAATTAACCTTCCTGTAATGAGCAATCAGCCACGATTACGTTCCATCTGCGGGGTCTGAGCCCTCAGTTTGCTGGGTGATTTCTGGCACTGTCGGGTCGGCAGCCCACGTGCTGCTCGGAAGAACACTCCTGCGCTCATGCCCTCATGGCAGCGGGGTCAGGCCCGGCCCCGTGGCTCTCCGGGTGCTCCTTGCAGTGTGGCAACACCAGGGCTAGCTGCAGGGGCCGTGGGTCCCCATGCGCTGTGCTTGCACACCCCCCAGCCCCATATCTGGGCACCCGCTGGGCTGTGCCGGGCGCGGGAAGGAAAGCGGCTGCCGGCTGAGTCACCGGCGTTTGTCTGCCCCGAGCGAACAATGCTGGCCCTCTGCCTTGCTTCCCCTCGCTCACCCCTTTTCCTGGCGATAGTGAGCTCTGCGGCACCATGCACCGGGCACGGCACCTTGCACAGGGCACAGAATAATGCAGCATGCACAGGGCCATGCACCAAGTGCAACACCATACACAATGCACAGCATCATGCACCAGGCACAGCACCATGCACTAGGAACAGAGCCATACGCCATGCACAGAACCATGCACCAAATGCAACGCCATGCACCATGCACAACACCATGCACTGGGCGCAGCACCATGCACTAAGAACAGAGCCATACACCATGCACAGAACCACGCACCAGGTGCAGCACCATGCACCATGCACAACACTATGTACTGGGCGCAGCTCCCACTTGAGGCACAGACCCCCCAGATGCCAGGGGCTGGGGGTGCCCCCTCTCTGGGAGCCATGGGGACTGCAAACCCAGTGTAGGGATGCTGCTGCCCGCTCCGTGCTGGCACACACCGGGTGCTGCCCGCAGAGCCCCAGTGCTCGGTGCATCCCAGGGCTGATAATACAGGGCTGACCGGAAGGGTGCAGTGAGTGGAGCCGTGCAGATTGGTGCTGCCTGGTGGAGCTGCCGGTTGGAGGCTTGGCAGGAGAAATGTTTGTTTTGTTGGCCAAATATCTCAGCAAACTTCCTGATTTGCTTGCAGCCAGCCAGAAGCGATAGGGCTGCTGGGGCCGTTGCCTGCTCCTCGCTGCGGCATCGGCGCTCGGAGCTGTTATCTCAGATGCGCAGCGGGCAGGGAAGAGGTGGGGAAAGGGAAATGAAATACAACAGAGGTGGCACATTTTTCGCTTGTGATAACGAGCCCTGCTTTTAGCCTGGGAACTTGGAAACGATGCAGGTGGACAGAGGCTGCTGCAATGTCCCCCACTGCTGCAGTGCATCTGGACCTTGTAACATAACCCAGAGCTGCTGGGCGGCTCTGCTGTGAGCCTGGGGCTGCCCATGGTATGGCACAGCACGGCATGGCATGGCACAGCATAGCATGGCACATGGCATGGCATGGCATGGTGCTGCTCTGCTGCCCCAGAGCAGGCTGTGCTGGACCAACTCCTGCTCGCTTCTATTGATTTTGCAGGGACCTGACTTGTTGGAAGTGCAATGCAAACTAATTAAACCCCCATCGTTAACGGGCTGCAATGGGTTGGCAAGCAGCAGTGGGAGGGGGGTTGTGGTGCTGCAGTGGGGCAGAGAGATGGACCTTAGGGCACAGAGAAGCTGCGAGCATGGCCCCGGCAGCGTGGAGCCTTAGTGCATGCTGAGGGATGGGGACATATCCCAGGCTCCCGGTGCCCAAACCACACCATGCTCTTTGGTGCAGGATGATAAGCAGTAGGGCCTGGTTTCCCCGGGAGGGCTCCCAAGCAGCAACGAATCTGTCAGCCAAGAAAGCCTGATTTTATTTCACTTTTCACTCTTTTCAATCCCATGGAAGTCGTGCAAAAAACCGCAAAGCCCTCAGCTCCAAACCCTGGGAGTGGATGGGGCTGCTCCCTCCAGCCCAGCAGCAGGGGAAGGCAGGCACAGCCGGAGCAGAGCCCCGTCCCTCGGCAGCGCTGGCGGCAGGCGCTTCCTGCACAGCAGATGTCCCTGCAGCGGATGCAGCTGTGGCGGGCGATAGCCAGCGGGGCGAGCTGCCTCCTCCAGCCGCTGGCTGCCCACCAGCCCTTATCTCCCCTGTGCCACCCCTGCCCAGTCAGCGCACGGGAAGAGAGGCTCCAGCCCCAAACGCTCAAGGGAGAGCACCGAGGGCTGCAGCGCAGCTCCTGCGACACGTCCAGGGATGGATTTAAGAGCTGAGGTTAAAGCTGTCCCCACCTTCATACATGCATGCACCGGGGTGGTGGGGTTGTTCATCGCCCAATGCCGGCTGCACGCCCTGCTCTGCGCTGCAGGGAGGCACCTGGTGATGCTCAGCCCCACAAGGTGCTCAGCCCCACGAGCTTCTGAGCCCTTGAGATGCTCAGTCCCAAGAAGTGCTCAGCCCCACGAGGTGCTCAACCCCTTGCGGGCAGCAGATGGGATGGGGGAACCCAGACGGGCGGGCAGACACGCGGGGTGACACCGGAAACCTGCAGGCACGGCTCAGTGCCTTCACCCCCAGACGAGCCCCAGCGCGGGGCATGGGGTGACTCAAGGAGCGGGGAGGGGAAGGCATGAGGAAAGCAGCACTAAGGGCTGCTTGATGAAGCCTGGGGCTCAGTGGCGGGGGGTGCAGCCTGAAGTGCAATCGGTTCTCACCGTTGTGCTCGGAGATCCCAAAGCTGTGCCACGGGGAACCCTTTGCCTGGGGCAGCTCCTTGGGAGCTCCCCGAGCCCTGTGTGGAAGGACATCCCTCCTCCATCCACACACATTGAGCCAGAAATGATGTGTTGCAGAGTCAACATGGCACCAGCGCACCCGGAGCACTGCTGCAGGGGCGATGCTCGGTGGTGGGAGATGCCATCACCCCGAACAAAGAGACAATGTGTGCATGCTGAGCCATCAGTTAGCAGTGACACAACAGACACAGAGCCCCAGAGTCGTTATAGAAGGTTCCAGCCTCTCTGGGAACCCACGAGGGTGGCGGGGCCCATCTTGCCCAGCCCCAGATTTGCAGGGGAAGGATTCCAGTGCTGTGCTGGGACAGATCTGGGCTATCACCCCTTGCAGGCACTTATCTGCCAGCCCGGCTGCTCGCCGCGCTGCTCTCCCATTGCTGCAGAGCTGGGGGGGGGGTGGGGTGGCCGTGTTGTCCCCATGCACCGACCCACGGGATCCACGCGTGTCCGTGGGAGCGCTGGGCTGAGGAGGGGTGGGGGGCACGAAGGGGTTAACCCGGGGAAGTTTGCTCCCTCTCAGCCGTGATTTAAACCAGACCGAAAGGTTCTGTCATCCATCACGCTAACAGCCAGATCGTTGTGTTTTAAAGTGTCTGTAATTGCAGCGATGCTGAGAGCGGGAGGAAGATAAAGGCTGCGGAGATGCACGTGGGGGGGCACAGGGCTGGGAGCGGTGGGGCTCGGTGGATCCCAGTAGGTGCTGGGACATCCCCGCCGCCCTCGGAGCATCCGCCAACAGCACGAACCCGCCCGGGATGGGCACAGGGTTTGGGGCAAAACCCAAAGGTTTCTCTCACGGCGACCTCACCACCACCTCCACCGCTGTCCCCTCCCCATCTGTCCAGGGGATGGTGGGTGACATCCCGTCCTGCTGAGGAGGTGGCCGTGGTCCCTCCGTCCCAGCGGCCGGAGCCACGTGCCGGCACGCCGACCCAGTGCCATTAACATTCAGCCGAGGCCCCGTGAATGAAGCGGGCTGACACAAATGTTTATTTTCGCAGCGGTGAATTATGACTTCAATAGACCCAAATTACAGGGCTGCGCGCGCGGAATGGAAACGCAGCGGCCCCTGGCACCCAAACGGCGCCGGGAGGGATGTGGCGGTGGCCCCCCCTCTGGCCCCACATGAACCAGGAATTGGGGAGGTGGTGGCTTTTCCCAGCAAGTCCCCAAGGACAGGGTGACTGGGACAGTGCGGGTCGGGCTCGGCTCATGGGTCTCACCATGCATGCAATCCACATGGTGGATTTTACAGCAAATCCAGCAGCTTGCCGGGCATCCCCATGGCCTGCTCCCCGCTCTCCCGCTGCAAAGAGCAGCGGTAGAAACCAGAGCATCACTGGGAAGCACTTTAGGAATCGCGAGGTGCTCCACTATGCGTGCAATGCCATGCACCGTGTGCCCAAACTCACCCACACTGCTGCATTTGCATGTGCCAGCCGGGGCTGCTGCCGCTGCTGCACGGGGGTGATGCTGCTGCACTGTGGGGCTGCGCTGCTCAGCGCCAGAGGGTCCTGGGGAAGCCCAGCACTGGGAGCTGCTGCGGGCAGGAGGGCAGCGAGGCAGCGCAAGCAGGACTGCTGCATGCAGGGTGCACAGCAGCAGGAGCCTGAGGGGAGAGGGATGCTGCCCAGGCTGGCTTGGGGGCTGGGATGTCCCAGCTTGCAACTCGAGGTGGTGCAGTGGGAGCTCGGCATGCAGCAGCCGTGCAGCAGTCATCTGGTGGCCGTGTAGAGGTCATTTAGTGGCGACACAGTGGCCATGCAGTGGTCATGTAGTGGCCACACAGTGGCCGTGCAGTGCTCATTTAGTGGCTGTGCCACGGCCGTGCAGCGGTTGCAGATCGGCTGTGCAACAACCGCGCCGTGGCCGTGCAGCAGCTGCACGGTGGCCACCCCACGAGCGTGCAATGCCCAAGGCAGTGTCTGTGCAGCAGCTGTGCAGCTGTTCCGCAGCGTCGGTGCCACGCGGCACCCAGCAGCAGTTGTGCAGTGCTGGTGACACGCTGCCTGGCAGCGCTGCCACCGTCCCCCAGCGCCCGCGCTCTGGGAAGAGGCGAGGATGACTGATGCAACCACCATACGGGCGCTGCGCGCAGCAACTTGCAGAGGGGAGGCAGCTGCCAAGCAGAGCGATTACGCAAAGAGGCAGGGCTTCAGCTCGCAGGGAAATTAGCAGGGCTTGCGTTACCCGGCGCACAAGCCAGCAACAACATCGTAGTAGGACTCGGGGAGGGAGGGACATCGTTAACGTCGCCCCTCACTGCAGGCACAGGGCACACAGCAGCGCCTGGCCGTGCAGGAAGGCTGCGCCAAGCGCTGGGGTGGCCAGGGAGCCCCACAGCTCCCTTACATGCGTGGCTGGCCCCAGGGAGCCTGGCTAAGGAGGCGTGGGGTGGGGGCACCCCAAGGCTGGGCGGGGGTGGGTGCGTGGACTGGGGGTGCACAGGTGTTGTGGCTGTGTGTGTGGTTGCTCCTGCTGCAACCTGGGCATCCCTGGGGCAGCAGGGGAAGGAAGCAAAGCAACCCCAACCCCAGCCCCTCGCAGACCCCAGACCTCGCAAGCCCCTTGCCAGCCCCCAGCCCCATGCACACATCTCCCATTGCCATGCAAACCCTCACCCCAGCTCCTTGCCAACCCCTCGCATCCCCCCCAGAACATGCGCAGCCCCTAACCCACACCTCCCCCCGCAGCTTTGCAACCCTTGCAGAACCCTGAACCTTTTGCAGACCCCAGCTCTCTGCAGCCCCCAAGCCTGGGGATTCAGGGGGAGGGGGAGGCAAGACTCCTGATCCTGGGCAACCCCCCTGGTCCGCGCACGTCCCACGCAACCCCGTGCAAGATCCCCGCCCTTGCGCAACCCCTTGGGTTCCGCGCATCCCCCGCACCCTTGCGCAAACCCCCCCGGTCCGCGCACCCCGAGCATCCCTCCGCTCCCCCGCC
>NC_034418.1:18305025-18316404 GCF_002078875.1 Numida meleagris | reverse complement strand
ATGTTTTCCTATGGGGCTGGGTGCTGCCGTGGGGCTGGGTGCCGGCGCGCGGTGCGGTGAGGCCTCGTGTGGGTGCAGGGTTCGGTTTGATGAGGACTTGGAGGGTGGAGGAGGCAAAAACGCCCCGGTGCTGCGCTTGGCCCCGGTGCAGGGTGCACGGAGCGTGGGAAGGAGGCTGGCAGCTCGGGGTGGGCTGTGCTGGGCTGTGCTGCGTGCACCCTTCTCGGCTTTGCTGTGGCAATGAGCGGGTCGGCTCCGCTCAGCTCACGCTCAGAGCCGCACAGCGGTGCCCTGGGTGCTGCAGGACACTGGGGAGGAGCGGTCCATGTGGCAAAAGGGGGGCACGCACCGCTCGCAGCCACCGGCTCTGCGAGCCATCAGCCCTGGCCGGACGGGCACAGCTGTGGCACGAGCAGGGTTTGAGCAGCTCAGGGCCTGATCCTGCAGGCAGCGCTGGGAGCTCAGTGCTGGGACAGGGGGCTGAGCTGGCGGCGCTGCCCCTGCCCGGGTTGGGGCTTATTTTTGGATTTCCTGGAGCTTGTTTGCTGCCTCCCCTCCCAGCCCGCTCGGCCTCCCCAGGGGCAGCCCCACCTTGACGAGCCCGCAGCTTCCCTTCGGAAGATGCTGACCAACGTTTCCAGAAAGCATCCGAAGGATTTCCTGTTTATTTTGCAAAATTCTCATTAATATTTTTCTTTTTTCCTGCCGTTATTGCATTAAATCTCGCACGGGCGAAATTGCCTTGAGATGGAGCCTGCGGTTAAAGAGAGACAAAGAGTTGGCGACGCAGCAGCCCGGAGGCTGGGGGGATGCTCTGCCGGACCCCCCCGGAGCCATCCCCATCCCGGCGCTTGCGGGGCAGCGTGTGCCACTGGTAGGGACAAGGCCAGCCTGGGACACCGCAGAAAAAAATGGCACGGAGCGTTTTAACCTGGGGCTGACACCGTGACCCCACGGTGTGCCCATACCCATGGCACAGGGACGTGGCTGTTGCACGGGGACGTGGCCCCATAGCGTGTCTAGGGCCATTGCATGGGAACGTGGCGCTGTGATGTGCCCATACCCATTGCACAGGGACGTGGCCATTGCGTGGGGATGTGGTCCCATGGTGTGCCCACATCCATTGCATGGGGATGTGGCTCTGTAATGTGCCCATACCCACTGCGTGGGGACGTGGCCCTATAGTGTGTCTATGGCCATTGCACGGGGATGTGGCCCTGTGATGTGCCTATACCCATTGCATGGGGACGTGGCGGTACCCATTGCACCGGGCTGTGGCCATCGCCCCATTTGCAGCCCCGGACACCTCCCGCCTGGGCAACGCTTTGCAGAGCTCAGCCCCACATGTGCCCACGCGAACCCTCGTGCTGTTTGTTTGCTCGCGGTGTTTAGAGAGTCTATTTAATTCCCAGGTGCACAGACAGCTGGGGAACGGCTCGGTGGGGGGGGTGCGTGCCGCCTCCTCCCGAGAGCTGCTGGCGGTGGGGCTCAGCACCGGGCCGTGGGGCAGGGTCCATCCTGTGCTCCCCCAGCACCCATGGGTCGGGTCCAGAGGCGCAGAGGCACGGGGACGCGGGGCCCCGCTCGGAGCGCACGGTCCCACGCTGAGTCACGCGCTCCGGCGCTCAGTCCCGAGACGCTTTTCCAGGCGAAGGCTGAAACGCACAAAATGTTCGACTTGTAAAATATGTAGCGTGAGAAAATAGCCTTTTCTGCTCTCCTCCTCGCCGCCGCCGCCGCTCCCCCTGCCCCATCTGCTCGCTTGGAACGCCGCCCGCAGCCGGGGTTGGGGGGGGGGGTGGGGGGAGGCCGCGAGAGTGATGCAACTGATGGCGCGGGGGTCACCCGGTGATCAGCGCCGGGCTGGGGACCCGTGCCACCCCGCATCCATCACGGGGCGCTCCGTGGATGCGTCGGGGCCGTGGGGACGATGCGTGGGGAAAGCATCCTCCCTGCGTGCGTCTCTCCCCGCGCTGGGTGCGTCCAGCTGCTCCTCGCGGGGAGGACATGGCCATAAGCAGGGCCCTGGGGGGGTTCTGAAGAGGGGCGTCACGGGGAGGCCATGGGAAATACCCTACGAGGAACCCGGGAGGGAGCCGAAATCCCCGGAGCTGGCGACGAGCCATTGTTTTCACCAGCCACCTTAATCCATCATTATCTGGGCATATTTCGGATCTTTGCCAAGAGCAAGGTGGGAAGAGGGGGGGGGGTTGCGAGCATGCTTTCCCTATTCCCCTGCCATCCTTTTTGCTGCCTGTGTGTAATTAACAGAGTAATTAAAAACAGGATGAGTTAATTGGTATTCATTTATGTGGCAGATGTTTTTAATTGAGATACGAAACAATTTACCTGTTTACATAAACAATAGCAAATGAAGGCTTGTAAAACAGAGAGGGCTTTTTTTGCGGGGTTGGGTTTTTTTTCCCCTTTTTTTTCTAATGAGGAAAATCAGAATGCCCTCCTGCCCTCTCCCACCGCGCTGCCTGGGAGCTGTGATTGGGTTGGGTTGGGTTGGGTTGGGTTGGGTTGGGTTGCAAGGGGCAGTACCCAGGGAGCGTGGGCACCCCGTGGTGCTGATCTGGTGCAGCAAGGCTGGGGGCTGCCCTGGGGGCACCTCCCTTTCATTCTGCCAGCCTGGGCCAGCACACCCTCCCCACTCTGCTGCTGTTCTGGGACCCCACTGCCTCTCTGCAAAACCCTTTTGGACGTGGGATGGGGGACAGATCTTAGGTTGGCAGCATCCTCCCAGCACCCCGATGCTCCGTGTTCTTCCCCTTCGCGTGCCGTTGGGGACGAGCTGTGTCCTCACTGGGTGCCCGGTGCCACCCTCGTGGTCGCAGTGTCCCCAGGGTGGGACATATCCCCATGCTGGGGCTGCGTCCTAGAGCTGATGGCAGCACTGGGGAAGGTTTGGCTTGGTGAGCATCACTGTGGGTATCCTCATGAGCGTCCCAATGGGCATAGCCATGAGCATTCCCACGGACGTTCCTAGGAGCATTCCCATGGGCATCCCGGTGAGCATCTCCGTGGGCATCCCCATGATATCCCCATGGGAATCCCCACGGGCATCCCCGTGGCCTCGGTCGCGTGACCCTGGCTGCTCCCCGGGGTGCTCCCCAGGATGGGGTACTCAGCACCCCCATAACGCAGCTGTTTTCTGCTCCAGGAAGGCAGCGGGGTGGCTGTGCCCCCGTGTCTCCACGTGCGTTCCCCCGACCCCTGCCCGGTCGCACACGTGGAGCTGCCGCCGGCGCAGCGCTGCCCTAACGCGCTCCAGATGGAGCAGCTCCGGCCCTCGCGATCCTATCGGGGAGTTGTTCTTGGCCCCCGTGGCACCAGCAGCTGAGCAGCAGGAATGCTTTCCTTTGTTTGGGAGGCAGCCTGGCTTCGGGAGACGTCGCCTCCAGCATCTGGATTTCATTTGTGGCCATTTGGAGAGCATGAAAGATGCTGTTCTTTTAATTCCCTTTTAACCCCTTCCTCGCCGAGAGCTCTCTGGGCTGAGGGAAGCAGAGCGGGGTGCAGCCACCCCGTGTGCTGCCCAGCCCCTGTGGTTATGGCCCTGCTGGCCTCGTCCCCAGCTGCCCCATGGAGCAGAGGGATGGCTGCACCGTGCTGTGCCTGCAGCGGTGGCACAGCCCTCATCCAGCGGGGGCCGTGCCCGGCCCAGCATGCGGGGGGTTAAGCCCCATGGTGTGACAAACGGGGGTCGGGGGCGCGGGGGTCCAGCATCTCGTTCCCAGGGGGAGGCAGGGCGGGGTGCGGCGGCGGAGAAAAGACTAATCCTTTTATTTTTATATTATTACTTATTCATCTGGGCTGCGCTGAGCCTAATGGAAACCAGATGTAGGAAAACAGACACAGCCTCGAGCGGCTGGGACAAATTACCCCAAAGGAAAAAAAAAAAAAAGAATAAAATAGGGGAAAAAAATTCCAGCGGAGGTTGAGCGGTGCTGGGGAAGCGCTGCCGCGTTTGGGGGCAGAATGCGGGCACCGGTTGGCGACCCCTGGGAGGGACAGAGGGACACGTGGCGGACAGCGGGACGCTGTCACTGGGGAGGCATAGGGGGCAAACGTTGGGGTGTGCAGAGGGAGAGTCGGTGTCCTGCTGTGGCACTGTGGGGCCAGTGGCACCCAGCATTGCTTTGGGTGTTCCTGGGCTCCAGTGCTGAGAAATGCCACGTTTCGGGGCCGTCTCTTGCTCCCGTGCCCGCGCGGCGGTGTTTGGACTGTGAACACAGCAGGAAAAATTTATGGCTTGGAGAGGAGGGGGAAGAAAAGGAAAGCAATCGCATGCCCAGACGCGGTTCCGCGGGTGTTTGTTCAGCTTCGTGGAAACTCTCCTCCCGGTGGGGAGCGTGGAACAGCCGTGTTGGCGCCGCGATTCTCGGGCGTGGGGACGGGGCTGGATGGGGACAGGGCTGCGTGGACACCCCGTGCCAGACGGGTGCTGCTGGGCTCGGTGCCGTCTCCAGGGCCGTCCCCCGAGCCCCCCATCTCACTCCGTTTGCCCTCAGGGCCGGGTGTCATTCTGCTACTGGATGCACCACGTGTCCGTGCAGGATGCAGGCACCGTCCCATTGCACCACAGTGTGCGAGGTGCCGTGCCCCGCGCTCCCACCCTGCTCTGGGGGTCGGAGATGCCCCATAAAGGCCCGCGGTCCCCACTGTGCCATCCCCGCCCGGTGCCGCTCACCGCCCGCCCTGTCCCCGCAGACCCCGCCGCACCGCGGGCCGCCACCATGCCCGACTCGCCGGCCGACGTCAAGACGCAGCCCAGGTCCACGCCGCCCAACATGCCGCCGCCGCCGCCCGCCGTCACGCAGGGAGCCACGCGTCACCCCTCCTTCACGCCCAGCACCAGTGAGTACGGGGACGGGGACGGGTGGCAAAGGGGGGACCCGGTTTGCGCCGTGTTGGGGGTGTGCTGCGTCCTCGTGACATCCGTGCGCCAGGGAGGGGATCGAGGCTGCGCGCGCTCCGCCCGTGCCCGGAGAGATGCGTGGGGATGGGGACATCCAGGTCTCTCTCCTGCCGTGTGGTCAGCCAATGGGAGCAGTGCTGGTGCAGCCCTGGGTGCAGAACTGCTGCAGGGTGCTGGGGCAGCATCACGGCCCCACATGGTGGGGGGAGCTCCGGCCACGACAGTGCTCCATGCGCTCATTGTGTGCCCACAGAGCTCACGTCGGGGTCCCAACACCGGTGTCACAGCCCTGGGACACAGATGGGCAGCTCAGGTGGGCAGGGGACAAGGCAGTCCCTGTCACCAGGGCTGCTGTGGCTTGCCGAGGTCTCTCTCTGGGCACATGCATGCCTGTACCTCCTTCTTGCATAGATACCCCATCAGGGATGAAGCAGCCCCAGAATGACACCCCAGCCCCAGCCCTGCTCCCCGCCGTGCCCGGCCGTGCTCCCGACCAGATGTCCTCTAATTAGAAATCGGATTGCACCCGTCTGTGCTCTGATGGGTTTTGCTTTTTAATCCCAGCCGTGCCGCAGGGGCCAGCTGTGGGCATCCCCATCCCATTGGCACAGGCACCCTGCTGCCGCCCCGGCCCTGCTTTGGGGCAGCATTTTGCTTGTTCTCACCCTCGTGGAAGTTTTGTGAGCTGCCCCCCGTGCCGGGGATGAGCAGGGACCCAGCGGGACAGCGGAGCACCCGCTGAGCTCCGATGGGACACACGGAGCTGTGCCCGTGGTGCTGTGCCCAAAGCGGGGCCACCCGGGCCGAGAGCTGCCCCTCTGCTCTCTCATCACAGCGTGTTTTATTTTGCTTGCAGATCGAGACGCTGTCCCTCCGACGTTTCTGCCTCGCGGCCGTTTTCATGGTTGCTTGAAATGGTCGATGGTCTGTCTCTGTAAGTAAAGTGAAGCACACGCTCTCATGAGAGACCCGAGATGCAGCGCTGCCCCCGGCCCCTCTCCTTGCCCCCGGCCCAAAGATGCGCACCCCGTCCCCGTGCCGGCCGAGGGACACATGCGGCAGCTAACTTAGGAACGCACCTGTTGTGGGAATAAAAGCAGTTGTGGCCACGGGGTTATTTTCGGCCCCTCTTTAGCCGTGGCTGCCCAGCCAGGGAGCGAGCGCAGCAGGCAGGGCTGCGGCACGGCACCGCAAGGTCAGTGCGTGCGTGGGGCATGGCCGTGCCGCTCGGCGCTGCCCCCGGCCCGGTGCTCTGCGCCCCAAAGGGACCCCAGCCCCGCGGCACGCGCAGGATGCTCGGGGCTCCCCATCCCTGACCTCTCCTCTCCTCTCGCAGTGATGAACGGCAGCAGCCACTCGCCCACCGCCATCAATGGGGCCCCGTCCACCCCCAATGGGTTCAGCAACGGGCCGGCCACCTCCTCCAGCGCCTCGCTGTCCACCCACCAGCTCCCACCGGCCTGCGGAGCCCGGCAGCTCAGCAAGCTCAAGCGCTTCCTCACCACCCTGCAGCAGTTCGGCAATGACATCTCGCCCGAGATCGGGGAGCGGGTGCGCACCCTCGTCCTGGGGCTCGTGGTACGTGCGTGGGGAGCGGCGGGGGATGCCCCATCCGTGCGTCTGTCTGGGATGGAGATGATGGATGGAGATGATGCTTGATCTTTAGCGTTAGGTTAGATGTCAGGAGACAGGGGCTGAAAAGAGAGGTTGTGGGTGCCCCACGCTTGGAAGCGGCCAGCTTGGATGGGACTTTGGGCATCCTGATCTGGTGGGTGCAGCTGTACCTGTGGCAGGGGGCTGGAACTAGATGGGCTCTAAGGTCCCTTCCAACCCAACACAACCCAACCCATTCTATCATTCTGTGGCTTTATGAGCTTTTAGGTCTCTTCCAACCCAACCCAACACATTCTATCATTCTGTGGCTCTGTGGTCTTTAAGGTCCTTCCAACTCAACCCTTTCCATGGCTCTATAATCTTTAAGGACCCCTCCCACCCAACCAATTGCATGGCTCTATCATCTTTAAGGACCCTTCCCACTCAACCCATTGCATGACTCTGTCATCTTTAAGGACCCTTCCAACCCAACCCAACCCGTTCTGTGGTATGATGATATGGTTAAATGGCAAGAAGGAGCCCCTTGGTGCTGCAGTGCCTTAAGTTCTGGATAAATGGAGGCACCTCGCAGGTTCTGCATAGCAGAGGGTTCCCCTGGCGCAGCACGGGGGGCACTGAGCTGGGGCTGAGCGAGGGCTGTCCCCGCAGAACTCCACGCTGACCATCGAGGAGTTCCACGCCAAGCTGCAGGAGGCCACCAACTTCCCGCTGCGGCCCTTTGTCATCCCCTTCCTGAAGGTGGGTGCCCCGTGTGTCCCTCGGCGCTCTCTGGCTCCCACGGGGCTGCCCGCGGTAACGCTTGGGGTGAGGACCATCTGCAAACCATTTGCAGTTTGTTTAAAAATCCCCTTTTTGACATTTTCTTGAATTTTTTCTTTCCCGCTGCGGAGGGATTCGCCCACCGCTGCCGTTCCTGGCAGACGTTCCTCCCCCTGTTAGCAGAGAAATGCTGAACCCATGCCCCCTCCCCACCTACGCACCCTTTGCTGCCCCATAGGGAGCTGCATGGGGCTGGTTGTGGGGGGACAGCAGAGCATCCCCAAGGCCGGCACCCTGCTCCCAGCTGCTCCCACCCTGGGCTCCAGCTGCTTCCCATTACCCTAAGTGCAAGCAGCCGGGCGCGGCGTGCTTCCCAGACTCCGGATTTGTTGGTTGGTCGGTTGTTTTTTTTTCGGGATTGTTCCCCCAGCCAGGGAAAAGGGCGGCGTGCGTCTCCGCCTCGCGCTAACGTGTCCGACAGATGGGGGTTTGGCTGCGGATCAGCTGCCTGAAGAGAAAAGCAGAGCTGGCAGCCGGAGCACCTGGCTTACATGTGTTCCTGCTGCTCCGCCGCCGCTGCTCTGAGAGCTATGGGGATGGGGGCGGCTGCTTTTGGGGCGGCTGCTTTTGGGGCACCACGACAGGGTCTGGACTCTCCCTCTCCACCCCGTCCCTCCAGGCCAACCTGCCCCTGCTGCAGCGTGAGCTGCTGCACTGCGCCCGCATGGCCAAGCAGAGCCCGGCGCAGTACCTGGCGCAGCACGAGCAGCTGCTGCTGGATGCCAATGCCTCCTCTCCCGTCGACTCCTCCGAGCTGCTCCTGGAGGTCAGCGAGAGCGGCAAGAGGAGGACACCAGACAGGTGAGGATGGGGTTTGTAGGGATGCATCCATATCGCCCCGATGGGTGGCACCGCGGTCAGGGATGCCAAAGGGGTTCATGGTTCTGGATGAGGTGCATGGTTTTGGATGGGGTGCATGGTTTGGGACAGACGTCTGTGGTCTGGTGTCTGGTGCACAGTACAGAGTGGGATTGTATGATTTGCATGTGCTGCATGGTCCAGAATGAGGGTGTGGAATCTGGGAGGTGGAGCGTGGTCCAGAGTGGAGATGCACAGGCAGGGATGGGTGCACGGTCCGGCGTGGAGCACACAGTCCAGGAATGGGATGGAGCGTGGTTCAGGAGCAGGGAACACAGTCAGGGATGGGGCACCTGTCCAGGATGGGGTGCACAGTCTGAGATGAGGATGTGCAGTCCAGAATGGGGGATGTGTTCCGGCATGTGGTGCATGGTCCAGGATACGGTGCACAGTTTGCAGTGGGGTGTGTGGCCTGAGAAGAGGTGTCCGGTTTGCAGGCTGGGATGGGTGGGAAGAACACAGTGCAGGGTGGGGTGGCACGGGGTCAGGGGTACCAAATGGGTACCCACGTGTGGGGCTGCGCCCAGATGCTTGGAGACCCCACGGAGACCCCATGGGGACCAACATCCTCTCCCTCCCCACCCCCCAGGACCAAAGAGAACGGTTTGGACCGCGACCCCCTGCACCCCGAGCACCTCAGCAAGCGGCCATGCACCATGAGCCCGGCGCAGCGCTACAGCCCCAGCAACGGGCTGAGCCACCCCCCCAACGGGCTGCCGCACCCCCCCGGCCCCCCGCCCCAGCACTACCGCCTGGAGGACATGGCCATGGCGCACCACTACCGCGACGCCTACCGCCACGCCGACCCCCGTGAGCGCCCACGGCCTGGTGAGCTCGGCTCCCTGCTTTGTGGGGAGGGGGCACGGTGTTGGGCTGGGGAGGGATGCAGAGCTGACCCCCCCCACCCCGTGCTTGGCTTGCAGCGGTGCACGGGACACGCCAGGAGGAGGTGATCGACCACCGGCTCACCGACAGGGAGTGGGCAGAGGAGTGGAAGCACCTCAACAACGTACGTAGAGCCCCCCTGCCCACCCCCAGCTCCCACCGTGCCCCCCCTGTGGCCTTTTTCCCTGAGCATCCTTTGCTCCCGTGGCCCCAGTACCGCTCTGCGTGGCCCAAATCGCACCCCTGCACCCAGCGTCGCAGCCCCCCAGCCCCGCTGTTCCCCCTCGCAGCTGCTGAACTGCATCATGGACATGGTGGAGAAGACACGGCGGTCACTGACGGTGCTGCGGCGGTGTCAGGAGGCCGACCGCGAGGAGCTCAACCACTGGATCCGCCGCTACAGCGACGCCGAGGACATGAAGAAAGGCAGCCCCCCCTCCGCCCGCTCCCACAACAGCTCCTCCAGCTCCGAGGCACCCCAGTTAGGTATTGGCCCGGGGGGCTGCACCCTCTCCGGGGTGCTCGTGCCATTCCCCCAGCACCGGGTTGGGATGGAGTTGGGGTGGCTGCTGCTAACGTGTCCCCTCCCCACAACGTTGCTCCTTTGCAGATGTGCACCGGGATTTTGCACCGCGGCCGCTCTCAGGGTACATGCCCGAGGAGATCTGGAGAAAGGCTGGTGAGTGTGGCCCCCCTGCATCCCCTCCCCGTGCCAACGGGGCCGGAAGGGGCTGGGAGCCCCCCAGGTGCCCACCCCCCCTGCCACGCCACCCACCTCCTTTCCAGAAGAAGCTGTGAACGAGGTGAAGCGGCAGGCCATGTCCGAGCTGCAGAAAGCCGTGTCGGATGCTGAGCGCAAAGCCCACGAGCTGATCACCACCGAGCGCGCCAAGATGGAGCGGGCGCTGGCCGAGGCCAAGCGGCAGGCGTCCGAGGATGCCCTCACCGTCATCAACCAGCAGGAGGACTCCAGTGAGGTGGGACGGGAAGCACCATGTGGGACCCACATCTGTGCGTGCCAACGGCACCCCGGGGTGGTTGCAGCAGTGCTGTCGGGATGGGAAGAAAAGGGGATTTCGGGATTAGGGGGCACAGTCCGGGGTTGGGGTGCGTGGTCCTGGATGAGGATGCGCAGTGAAGGGTGGGGGTGCAAACCTGGGGGTGGGGTGCATAATCCAGGGTAGGATGGGTGGTCTGGGATGGGATGCATGATACAGAATGAGGGTGCACAGTCCAGGAATGGGATGATGTGTGGTCCAGGGTCAGGGAACACAATCAGGGTCCAGCATAGGGTGCTCAGTCTGAGATGAGGATGCATGGTCCAGAGTGGGGGTGCATGGTCCAGGATGGAGTGCGTGTGGTCTGGGATGAGGACCTGCAGTCTTGGGTGGCATGCATGGTCCAGAAGGGGGTGTATGGTCTGGGATGTGGTGTGTGATGCAGGACCAGGGAACAGACTGCAGGATGGAGTGCATGGTCTGAGATGGGGTGTGTGGTCCAAGACCGTGGGAATGCAGTCAGGGATGGGGTGCGTGGTCCAGGATGGAGTGCACAGTCTGAGATGAGGTTGCACAGTCCAGAATGGGGGTGTGTGCTCTGGGATGGGGTGTGTGGTCCAGGAGAGGGTTCACGGTCCAGGATGAGGGGCATGGCCTAGGACGTGGCTCACAGTTTGGAAAGAGGTTGCGTGATTTGGGATGTGGAGTGCGGTCCAGAATGGAGATGCTCAGTCCAGGTTGGAGTACCTGGTCCAGGAATGCGGTGCGTGGTGCAGGACCAGGGAGCACGGCCTGGGATGGGCGCGTGGTCCGGGCTGGTTTGGCTGCCCACTCCAGCATTGAGTTTTACCACCCCTGTCCCTGCAGAGCTGCTGGAACTGCGGGCGCAAAGCGAGCGAGACCTGCAGCGGCTGCAACACCGCCCGCTACTGCGGCTCCTTCTGCCAGCACAAGGATTGGGAGAAGCACCACCACGTCTGCGGGCAGACTCTGCAGGGGCTGCCGGCCCCCTCCGCCCCCACAGCCGTGGGGCAGCCCGAGGCGGTGCCCCCCATGGCCAGCAGCCCCAGCGACGCGGGCTCGGCGGGCGCATCCCGTGCCGGCACACCGGGCACCCCGGCCCCGTTGGAGAGCGCATCGCGCTGAGCGCGGACTGACGCCCATCGCAGCCCTCCGCTCCCCGAGCGGGTGACCTCCGAACTGACCTCGAGCTCTCAGATAATCCTCACGGATCCTCAAACTGGGCTTCACGTGGAGCTAAGGCAAATACCCATCATTCCC
>NC_034418.1:18236862-18304470 GCF_002078875.1 Numida meleagris | reverse complement strand
GCTGCCCGTCCTCACGGCACCGCGCGCAGAAGGACGGATGGACGGACGCACCGGGGCTTGGAAGAGTTTCTATTACCATAAAGCAAAAAAAAAAAAAAAAACACAAAGAAAAAAAACACCTTTTTTTTTTAAAAAAAAAAAAACAAAAAAAAAAAAAAAAAAAAAAAAAAAAAAAAAAAATACGACCCAACCACAGAAAGATGCAGCGCTCCCCACGTGGCACTGGGGACGAGAGCGGGGACGCGGTGCAGCCCTACCTCTGCCCAACGCTGGAGATGGGAATGGCGCAAGGGATGGACCCGTGCGTGCCCAACCCGCTCCCTGCGTTGGATATTTTGGGGTTTAACGCAACGATTTCCAGGAGGATAGGAGAAAAAGAAAGGGAAGAAAGCAGCACCTCCCCCAGGAGGCGGACAAAGACGTGGGGGTGATTTTGTATATCTCGCAGCGTTGTACAAAGCGCAGAGGACGGAGTGCAATACGGAAAGTGCGCGGCTCCGGGAGGAGGGACCCAGTGCTGCACCTTCACGGGAATGTAAATAGCGTCTGCAGAGGTCCAAAAAGAATCATAACGATGGTGACGATGATGAGAAGAGACATTTGCCAAATAAAGGATGCTGATCCGCACGGGAGGATGTGGCGTGTAGGAGCTAGGCTGAACCGCGAAGCAGAAGTCATGTGCTCGATAGGAGCTTTAGTTTTCCGGATTTGCAAGAACCCATCCTGTGTGTTTTCTGTAGGCAGGGGAGGAGGAGGGGGTCGGGCTGCTCTGGTTGTGGTGCTGAGGGGCTGGCCGAGTCATGCCATGGTGTGCCATGCCATGACAAGATGTGCCGTGGTGTACCGTGCCATGGTGTGCCATGGTATCCAATGGCATGGTGCCATGATGTGCTACAGTGTGCCGTGCCGTGCCATGGTGTGCCATGCCATGACACAGTGAGCCATGCCATGCCCTGGTGTGCCACAGTATGCCATATCATGCCACGGTGTGCTGTGCCATGGTGAGCCATGCTGAGGATGCCATGGTGTGCCATACTGTGCCATGCCGTGCCACGGTGTGCCATGGCATGCTATGCCATTCCATGGTGTGCTGTGCCACGCCATGCCATGGTGAGCCATGCTGTGGATGCCGTGCTGTGCCATGCCATGCCGTGCCATGCCATGCCATGGTGCCCTATGCCATGCCGTGCCACAGCACGGTGCCATCTCCCACCCCCAGCCCCACTTCCAGTCTCTGCGCACCCCAAGACCCCGTGCCGGGGGCCGTGCCGGGGGCCCCTCGCGTGACTGTTCACTTTATTTATGGTGTGACATATGTAATATTGTCTATTTTTCTTACGTTTCCTGAGAAGAGGTAATATATAAGAGTCTTGCGGGTGCTCCTGCCGGGGCCGCCTGCTCCCTGGGTGTCCGTCCCCCCCTAACCCCGCGTGCCCCCTCCCCACTCTGCGCCGGGGCTCTGCCTCTCTACCTCCACCTCGCCGGGAAACCACGGACGGGAGCACTTACACGGCGTCTGCTCTCGTTTCCACTCCTTTCTGTTTTGCTTTTTTATTTTTTAATTATTTTTTCCTGATTTTTGTTGTTGTTGTTGTTGTTGTTTTAAATTTTATTTTTTAAACAATAAAAATACCCTAACGAACCTTGCATCGAAACCAAAAGCCGAGGGAGGGAGGGAGGGAGGGAGGGGACGGGCGGTGCGGACGTCCAAACCAGAATGACAGCTTTAAAGTGTGATATTTCCCAAAAATAGCGATGTGGGGAGGACGGCGGCCGCGGGGGTGGCCCAAGCTGTGGCGCTTCTGTAGGGTTCTGCTCCAAACCGGTGCTGGGATGTGCATGGGGACGAGGGAGGCATGCCCCGCGCGATGCCTTGGTCGCGTCCTTTGGTGGCTTTGTGGCACCCAGGAGGTGGCAGATGGCTGTGTCACGTGGTCCTGGTGCAACTGCATGGCCTGGGGATACCCTGGGTGCTGCTTGGGGACGCAGGGTGCCCTGTGCCAGCTCAAGTCCCCGTGGCCTCCTGCTCCCATTTTGGGTCTCTATCCCCGTGTCATGGCTGTAGTGGTGCTCATGGCATGGGGACATCCTGCCCGAGGTCCCTGTCCCCATGGGGTGGCAGAGCCGTGCTGCGGGGTCCGGGAGGGGGCACAGCAATGCGCCTTGCCCCCAGCCCCCAGCGCTGCATCAGGGCCATGCATCCCCTACCCAAAAACCCACATGAAACCAAAGTGCCACCTCCCGACAATGCACCCAGGACCCCAAACCTCCCCGGGCAGCCCCCAGCGGTGTCACCGCCACCCCTAGCCCACGTCCTCAAAGCACCCCCTGCTCCTCGCCTGGCTTTGGGGATGGGACATCACCTTGATCCACAGCAGCTTTCCTCGGGGACCCCTCTGATGCCAGTCAAAGGCACAGCACCGGGAGGGCGGTGTCGTGCTGCTGTCCCCTTCCCTGCAGCACCGCGCCAGCCATGGGGATGGGGACAGCAGGGGACCCCAGGGCTGGGGGCTGAGGGCGGAGCTCTGGTAGTGGGTTTTGGGGCCAGCACAGAGAGATGACGTGGCAGGACTTTCCTTCGGCATGCTGTCCCTCCCCCACCCCCCCAGTGCTGTTCCTCGCTTTCTCTTCGTGTACTGTATGTTCGATCTGTGAAAGATGTAAACTTTATGATTCAGGTTCTGTCTGTTCTTATCTCTGTATCTGTGTAATAAAAGATGATTTAATATCAACCCGAGGTCTCCGCAGCCTGGGTGTGTGCCGGGTGCCCTGCACCCCCTACCCCCAGTCTGGGGGGTCGGGAAATCCCCATGCGCATCACAGCTGGGGACATCGGTGGCTGTCCCCTGGGATCTGCCCTCCCTCCTGCAGGTGCTGCACCCTGTGCCTGGGCAGCAAGAGCAGCAGCGGGGGTCAGTGGAGAAAACCCCAGATCCGGGGAGACCACGCATGTCAGCCCCACCCCGCCCAGATGCGCACGCGGGGCAGCGGTCGACCCCGGGTCTCGAACTCGTGATGCCGAGGTTCGAGCCCAGGGCCCTGCCAGCACGGGGCGGGGCCTTGCTGTGATTGGCTGCTAATGTAACAAAGTGGCGCGCCGGCGGGAAAAGCGCACGTGGCGGCGGGAAGTCTGCGTGCTGCGCTGCTTCGCAGGTGTCGGCGGCTCCGCGCAGAGGACGCAGCATGTTCGCGGGCAGGGCGAGGTGGGTCTGCGTGGAGGGCGTGGGGACACGGCTGGTAGGGGGGCACTGCAGCTGCCCAGTGCTCTCAGAGCTGAAAGTTTGTCCCTGAGTGCGAGGCTGTGAGTTTGCCCTTCCTGGGTTAGGGCAGTGTGCCATGCTGCTTTCTCAGTGCTTTTTGGGAGCTCTGCTTGCAGGGCACGTTCTGTGTCCTCTGCTTCCCTGCCACTAGTGAGGCTGGTGTTTGACCTTGGCCTTTTGACTCCAGGGAAGCTCCCTTCTGCATTTTCCTGAGCTGGGTGGGTAGTGACAGTGAACCAGAGAGCTCGTAGTAGTGCTCACTGCTTCAACTGTGGGGTTTCGTTGTAAGCCTACTTGCAGAATCAAGAGCAAACAGCTTTGGAGGTGGTTGTTTTTCCATCTGCTGGAAGCACCCTTAAAGCTTTGCCTGGTTAACATCCTGCTTTTGTTTCTGTGTTAAATGGCTGTTTGTTGAGTTACTTTTTGCCCCATTCCTGTCCAGCCCTCTCTTCTTGGACTCCTCTGGCATCTGGTGGCAGGACCCAGCATCAGTGGCAGCAGTGGAGGCGTCCTGGGATGTGCCGGAGGTGGCAGCTCTGCACAGGGCTGCAGATGATGACTCAGATCAGAGCCACCAGGAGGAGGACAGCTTGGAGGAGCTGGGTGTGCAGGACCCTGTGAGTGTCTGGCTCAATGTGGAATCAGTTTTCCCCTTTCCTATAAGGAAATAGGAAGCCTCCTACATCTCTCTTTCAAGTGCTTCAAAAAATTAAGGATAAGAATAATCTTGGGCTCCTGTTGTTAAAAACCCTGAGCTGAGAAGCAGGAAATTGAATAGTCACTCTCCTGCTGCTAGCCTTTCCCTGTTGGGGTGTCTGCTTGGCTGAGCTGAAGTCAATGGTTCCTGTTCTCCACTAGCTTCAATTTCTGGTTCCTTCTGGCAGTTCTGCTGGGACACCTCTGTTGCAGCACCACTTTGCGGGCAAGCACAAGGAAGGAAACGTTAACTGGATTTTCTCACTTTTGGAGCTGGGAGCTGAACTCCCTTTATATGAGGCTGTTGTCCTCTGTCCCCAGTCTGGGAGCCCATTACTGGAGCACAAGGTGGGGAGTGGGTCTGTGCCATGTGCTGCTTGCAAGAGCTGTGGTTTGGGTTCCAGGAGCTGGAAGCCATCAAAGCCAGAGTGAGGGAGATGGAGGAGGAGGATGAGAGGCTGAAGGAGCTGCAGCTGGAGGCGGAGAGCTGCCTCCTCATGGGCTCTGAGGCAGGTAAGGGCTGTCCCTGGGTGCTGCTGTGTTTTCCAGGAGCATGGGGTGTCAGTGGGGCTGGGGTGTGCTGCTGTGCCTCTATGGGCAGCCCCACACCATCTGGGACCAGGCACCTAATGCGGGGGAGGGAGGGGATGCCAACCACAGCATGGTGCTGTCACATGTCTTATCCACCTCCCACCTTTGCAAGCTGAGATGCAGTGAATTAATTAAGCTCAATTAGGTAATTGAGTTGAGCGCCTTCAGGTGCTGTAAAGCAGTTGCCCTGTGCTGTTATTCTTGTGCAGAGAGATGGGGCAACAGGTGGAGGAGGAGGAGACTGAAGTGTCCCCCTGCCCCAGGGCTCCTCTGTGACAGCACAGCCTCCATCTCTGCAGGTCTGTTCCAGAGGATGACTGAGGGGAAGGTGGAGGCTGACCAGCGGTCCATCTACGTGGGCAATGTAAGTGGAGGCCATGGAGCACGGCCTGCCCTGCTGCTCCTTGCCTGGTGGATGTATGCCACTATCTCCAGCAAGGGCACTGGCTGGCTGGTCCCTAACCTGATGGAACATGGGGGGCTGTGGCTGCAGGTGGACTACGGGGGCACGGCAGAGGAGCTGGAGTCTCACTTCAACAGCTGCGGGCGGATCAACCGCGTCACCATCCTGTGCGACAAGTTCTCGGGGCATCCCAAAGGGTCAGTGCTGGGTGCATCCGCCCTGTGTGGCACTGTAGGAACAGAGCTTTTGCTTCCTAAAAGGAAGCAAGGCGTGGCTTGAGTGTTCGCAAAGAAGGCAGGGATTTGTTGTCCCCTGTGGGGGCTGGGTGTGCCCTGGGGAGGAATGCTGCTGTCCCTGGCGTTGGGCAGCATCCCCAGTGCTCTGCTCCCTGTTCCCGGCAGGTACGCATACATCGAGTTTGAGCAGAAGAGCTCTGTGAAGGCAGCGGTGGAGCTGGATGAGAGCGTGTTCAGGGGCCGTGTCATTAAGGTCAGAGCTGGGCAAAGCCCTGGGGTGCATCCATCCATCCCAGCCCTGTGGCACAGGGCCAGTGCTGAGCCCCTGCTGCCTTCCAGGTGCTGCCCAAGAGGACCAACATGCCGGGCATCAGCAGCACCGACCGTGGCGGCCGCCGGGGTCGCTTCCAAGCCCGGGGAGGGCTGATCCCACGCTGGGGCTACTACGGCGGGCAGCACGTGAGGCTGCGGGGGAGGACGTACAGGTGAGGGGCCCTGGGTTTGGCTGGTGGGGCCGAGCAGGTGGCCGTGCTTTAGGGCTGCTGGTGCCTCGTGCTGAGCCATGCCCCCGAGCTCCAGCGTGGTTCTGTTCTTGCCTAGGGGTCGGGCGAGGCTGCTGCCTTGGTATTTCCCGTACTAGAAAGGAGGACTGCGCTGCCCTGGAGATGCCAATGGGACTGAAGAGATGGGATTGGAGAGATTTAAAAACAGACAAACAAAAAAATGCCTACCCAAGCCAAAAAAAAAAGATTAATTTTAAAATGCCATCTGCCTGCCCGTGGGGATTACTGGTGGCAGCCGAGTGCTGTGCAGCTGGAGCTGGGTGTGAGGGGGAAGACTGGATCTGCTCTGCTGGCATCCCAGGAGCCATCTCCTTACCTTAGGGCTTGTTTTTAAAGGGGAAACTTTTCTGTTAAAGGCAGGCTGGGACACCACCATTACAACGTGAAGTTCTGCATTGCAATCGGTTTTATTATGTAATTCTCACGCTAATCTTTCAGGATCCTTGGTTATAGGAGTCCTCTAGCCCAGATGAACTGAGTCCTAAAGCAGCTTTTCACAGCTCGGGGCACTGCCAGACTAAAAACGCCACTGAGTTTTGTTTTCCCTAGGACTTCAGGATATATGTATGTATTTTTTTTTAAAGCTTGGGGCCTTAACTCTTGTGTTGGTTTTGTGTTCTGTCCAGTGTGGGCTGTGCTGCTGAGGCTGGCCTTGGTTTCTCAGTCTGAGAGGCCCATGGGCTCAGACTACAAAACTGGCTTCTTCCAGGGCTTTAAGCTTTCGTTTAGTAGGTTTGTCAATCATCGAGATTTAATTTTTTAATAAAAACTACTTTTGTGTCTGGGTTGCTTTGTGCTGAGTTGTGGAATAGGAAATGCTGAACTCTCCTCTCTGTGAGTGAGAGGAGTGAAGAATTTTATAGGAAATGGTCAGAATAGCAGTGTTGTACAGCTGCGCCTTGTTTAGATGGTGGGAGAGCCTCAAATGCTTTCACCTCCCACTATTTGACAGCTTCTTGCTGATTAAATGTATTTAAGTTCTGTTTGAGAAGGTATTGTAAATGTCACTTATTTTTAAAATAAATGATCCTGCTGTGTGAACCTCATCTGCAGTGAGACTGTGCTGGCTGTGTGCTGATGCTCTGCACTGACCTGGCTTTCTCCAGGTTTCTTGTATCCTTTGGAACTGTGTAGTGTTTTTTCTCCCTTGCATTTCTATCTGACCAGGTGCTTTTCTAGTCTTCTATATATAAATAGCTGCTCTTGATTTGGTATTCTTTAATTAGAACAGCTTGGAGCTGCAGGGGGAGGAGATGGTAACAGATTAGTTTGGGATGAGCCAGGCAGCTGTGCAATCCTGATGTCTTGATCTCTTGGCATGGATTTATCCCAGCTGCACTACCTGTGTTCCCCAACCTGGACCAGAAATACTGCTGCGTGTGCCTGGCCTGTCTCAGTGAGCTGCAAAGTGGTAACAGCAAACACTGTCAGATCAGAGTCACCCACGCATCTGCCCCGGGAAGGCAAGATCAGTGCAGGACCTGAGCAGGTCCAAGGTGCTTTTTGAAGCCAGCTGTTCGCTCTGTCTGCCAGGGTGTTCTCGGGTATGTCAGCACTGCCTGCGGTTGCAGAGACCTGGAGCCTTGAGCTGACTTGTGCTGTTTTCTCTTTCCAAGAACTACTGGAGTAAGTACATACAGATCTGAGTGTTCCCTGTAAGGAAAAACAGGGCAAGGAGACCAAGTATGTTTGAAATAAGCATTGCTTCTCATGTTCCTGACACAGCAGCGAAGGGGGCTGGCAAACAGCAAAAGGATTGCTGTTGCTGATGTGCTCCTTTGCATCAGAGGAAGTGCTCTCAAGCAGCAGCACTTCTGAGGAGCAGTGTCACTATCTGTGCCTCTCAGCTGACTGGAATCTAGGCTGACCCTAATAATAATAATCTCTTAGCTGTCTCTTGTGCAGCTGTGCTTGCTCTAATCACAAGCACAGCGGGAACTGCTGTTTTTCCACAAAGCCCAATTTCTACAGAAACATCTGAGTTACACAGGAGCACAGCTGCGTACATTTCTGTAGGGAACCAGCCTCATCTGATGCTGCTGACCTTCCTGAAGGAAGAGCTGGCTCTTGTGTGCTCTCTGAAGGCACAAGAGAAGCAGAAGAGCGACTTCTGTGCTGTACTCAGGTTTGCATGAGTAGAGGCGCATGCAGAGCTTGCAGGTGTCAGGTTTATTTTACACGGACTTAAAATATTACACAATGAAAACAATATATACATCAGCAGGCACACTCCTGTACACAGGGAATGTTCTCAACACTGGGATCAGACTGGGCAGAGCCTCAGCACACCTGCATCATCATGGAGTTCACCATGTTATCAAAAGCCCTAGGGAAGGAAACAACACAGTATTAAAGGAAGCAGCTAGTTCTGCACACCACATCTCTAAACAATACCAGTAGCTAGCAATGCTTCTTACTGGTTAATGAGCTGGCTTTCCTCAGGCTGAATGCACGGTTTCACTCTAGCTACAGCATGTTCTCTTGAGTGAACAATGACTTTAATTAAGCTAAAGTAAGGACAGGTCTTCTCCTGGCCCAGTTTTCTTGCCTAAGCAATAGCAACTCACAACATTATTCACATTTCCTGGGAGATTTCAATTTAGAAATAGGGAGCAGCAGCCCTCACATGAGGAGTTGTGTGTGTGTTGAAGATCTCAGCTGTCCTTATTTGAGGATAAACCCTGTTTGTTCTGTGTAACCTCTCCATTTACCTGCAGGGAATTTCTATCCCAAGGACACCTTTTTCTTGAGTCAATGTTTCTAACACCAGTGCTGAGGTGAGAGATGGTTCAGTTGAACTTCTCACAGGGCTATCAAGAGTTTCCTATTAGGGGGTAATGACCCAAAGACAACACAGCTGTTTTCTATCAAAGCAGTTATAACACATACATCTGAACTGGCCAACCACAGGGGGTTATGTTCTTGGTGCTGCTGCATCACAGATGCACTGCAAGTCCCAGAAAGGTGACAAAGATGGTCAGTCTGCTTACCTGGAATGGATACGGTCCCCAGGGTTATAAAAGGGGTTGCACATTATGTCTGTATATGAATTATGCAGCTTTCGGAACATCTGAAAAGGGATTGTAGTTGAATTAACCTTTTTTTTTTTTTTTTTTTTTGCTTCTCGGCACTTTATGAATAAGCGGAAGCAGAAGAAACACCGATGTAGCAAATTGTGCTGATTTCCTGCACTTACACTGCGGATCTCATTGTCCCGAAGTGCTGTGTTTGAAGAATCCACCACCATAACAAACTTCACCTTCGAGTTTGTCACGTAGCCATATCTGTGCAGCTGTTAAGGAATGTGTTATGGAAGCTGGCAAAGCAACTCAAAACAAAGCTGGAACACAAAAAAGCCGAGAAAATATTGTGTTCTTACTGCACTTGGCACATAACTAGGACTAGATGAGGTAAGCAAGACACCAGATTGCTCCCCTTTCTCCCTGACTGCTGCCACTTTTGGTAACTCCAGATCAGGCTTGCTCCTATGCTGGCTAGCAATGCATGCCTTGTACTTCAGAAGCAGTCTCCCATTAGCTGCTTTGGGTTTCTCTCCTCTTAGGAGCTGTTTCAATGACCCACCTTATCTATTGCCATTTGGCAGGCTGCAGTCAGAGACCTGGAGGTCCTCTAATATCGTTGTGATCTGGAACTCCAAAAATTAATGACCAGTTTATGAAAACCCAGAAATCAGGTCTGCTAGAGCAGATCACCTCCATGTACAGGATTCAGAGGAAAAAGCCAGAGAATGGTCAGAAGGTCAACTTTGTGACTTAAAAGCATTGCCATAGCTGCTGAACTGAACAAGGGACCAAACCCAACCCTTTATGTGATAAACTGGGTTGCAAACAAGTCTCTGCATTGTCTGCTGATGACTTTAATCCAGCACCAAATGGGAAGAGAGTTTACAGAGAGCTGCTTGCAGGAGAGATTATTAAATACACTTGAGCATGGTTGTGGTGAATGTCAAACACCAACGCCTATGAAGGTGTGATTGCAGGGAGACCATGCCACTCAGGTGTTACAAAGATACACTTTGTAGTCTTCGGTTGGGTAGAGGAGCCCTAGATAGAGCTCCCTCTGATCTACCATAGCCTTGCCCATGGCAGAGATCTTCTCATCCACCACGTCCAGGGAAGTGTGCACGGTGTAGTGGAACTTGAGCTCATTTTCTGTTGGAACGCTCCGGATGTAGAGGGGGTAGTTCTGAGGAGGACAACAAATTATGCTAACGTAGACAAGGCCTCACTATTCTGCTTCTGGAATCGATGGCTAACACTGCCACAGTGCTTTCACACCAAGATCATCTCGCATCCAAAGCCAGCCCAGCTCTTGTACCTCCTGCAGCACTCACAGAACAGACCTGTCTCTGTACGTGGGTGGCAGGAGGCCCACTTGCACAGACAGCACCCAAAGCTCAGCACTCCCACATCACGTCTCCCTTTGCCCGGCTCGGGCCTGTCTCCAGGGCTCTGCAGGAAAGCCCTGTCCCGGCTGCTGCCCCCCTCCCCACCTCTCTGCCCACCCCGATCACCTTTGCTTTCGACCCACAACGTGAGCCTGAGACCCAGCCCTGCGCACGCCCCTTTGCCCGCACCCTGCTCCCCTCGCCCCTCTCTAGCCCCACAGAGGACCCCCATGCCCTCCGGCCTCGCCCCCACCTCCTTGGCGATCACGGCGATGCACACCGCCATCTTGTCCCCGCCTCCTCGCCGCCCGCGTCACGTGCCGGGGGAGGCGATCACGTGACGCGCGGCGGGCGGGAGGCGGTCACGTGACGCGCGGCGGGCGCGCGGTGCGGCGGTTGCCATGGCGAGAGCGGTGCTGGTGCCCCTGTGGCTGTGCTGGGCTCTGGGCTGCGCCGCGCCGCCCAACGTGGTTCTGCTGCTCATGGACGACGTGAGTGCGGGCCCCGGCACCCGGGGGGGTGGGGGGTACCTGGGCCGAGGGGACGTTCCATATGCCCCCACCCACAGCTGGGGTTGGCGTCACCCAGCAGAGGCCTACTGTGGGCCTGGGTGTGTTGTGGCTGGGCAGTGCGTGGGGCAGAGAGCCCCTGGCCCCGTGGAGGGTGGCACTGAGGGGGCGGAAGGGGAGGGGGGCCACTAGGGAGACCTCACGTCCCTTTTCGGGCTGGTGCTCATCCTTAGAGAGACGCCTGAGGAGGGCTCAGGGTGCTGGAGGGAACTAGAGCTCCTGGCAGGCTGTAGGGTGAGCAGGCCCCAGCTGGGCGGGCTCTGTCCCTCTGTTGTTGGAGGGCCAGGCCCTCAGAAGCCCTCCGATGTCTGGGGAATTGGTTTGGGACGCTCAGGAGCTCAGCAGGGCTGTGGCCTGACCTCCAGTTTGCCTGTGTGTATCCTGTGGGTATAAGGTTGGTGTCTTTGAGCAGGGGCTTCAGCAGCTTGGCTCCCTTACCCTGCAGCTGGCTTGTTCTGGACGTTCTCTTCAAGCATTCATAAAGGGCTGTGGGTGGGACTGGTGAGACTTGTGTTTTGAGAGTGCCTTGCACATTTAGTGGGCACGTTGGTGGTAGGTTGGGGTTGGACTAGGTGATCTTAGCGATCTTTTCCGACTTTAATGATTTTATGATTTACTTGCTTCTTGATGTTCTGTCTGACCAGTACTTCAGAGCAGTTCTCTCCCCGAAGTGTGCAACCCCAACGGGGTCGTGTCATTTTGAGGTCCACATGCGGTCTCAGGTGAACCTCCAGGTTCAGCAGTTTCCTGCATCCATTCCCTTTGTCACTTGAGCAGCGTGTGAGGGACGGCACGTGGATAGGCTCTGTGTCATGACTCATGGTCAGAGGCCTTGGGCACAATGATTCAGGCACTGCTTGTGGGTTGCTGTGATGTTCTGGAAAAGTTTGAACGAAGTTCATGTCCACTTACTGTGAGAGCTCGCACAGTAGCTTACAGCGAGTTGATTTCTTTCTCAAGTCCTTTTGAGATTTTATGTAAAGGTGGCGATGAGTTGAAGGTGTTCACGCAAGCCTCTTCTTATTCCTTGTTTGTGGATGTCCTGCTGAAAACAAGTGAGACTTCTCGGGTCTGTAAAGTCAAGCCTGGGTGTAGGCATTTTGGAAGTGGTGCTTACACACGTACCACCTTATCTAGAAGCTTAGTCACCTTATCAGCTCGTTCATAATGACTGAGTGATTAACTCCACTCTCCTTGGCAGCAGAGTGTATTCACCAGCTGGTAAGTGTTGGAAGGTGGGATGTTTTGGTTTACTCCGAACACTGATCACTGCTAAATTAAGGCTTGGCTTTCTGACTGTAGCAGAAATGCTGAGTCACCCAGTGATGGAGCACCTGGTGGGAAAGCAGGGCCAACCTAGGGAAGCTCAGGTGCAAGCAACGCACCTGAGTTATCAGAAGGGGTGGAGCCAGGATGCACCCCTTCCCAGACCTCATTTAAGGGTTGGCAGTGGAGGGGAGGGTGTCTCACTGGAGATCCCTGCTTACTGGTGGCCTTTCGAGGGTGAGCTGATTTTCTTCTTTTGTGTCTGTGTCCACAGCTGCTGCATTTGGGCTTGTTCTCATTTGCTGCAGCCTGGGATTGTGCCACCCTGCTGTTCTAGTTGTACTTTCCATCACGTTATAGCATTACACTAACCTACAAAAATATTGTGTCAATACCTTGCAATGCTAGAGATGGATGCTGATGTGAGCAGCACTGAGTAAAGTGTAGCTTCAAACGTAGACAAAGAAACTCTGATACCTTTCAAGAAATGTTTTAGAAACCCAAATTATCCTCTTGAAGAGCTGAACAGAAAGGAAACTCAAGTCATTAAACAGCAGATATGATCCCAGGTTAAATAAATCACCGGTGCAGCAATGCATTTGTTTTCAGCACAAGCTTGAGTTGCTGTTGTCTTCCTGCTTTGCTTCTCTTCTCATGTTTTCCTGTCCTTCTTCAGATGTGTTTGGAGTAGGAATGCATTGTGTGCTGTGCTAAGCTCCTCAGAAAGCTGGTGAGGGTGGGTATGTGACTTGAAGCCTGCTGGGCTTCCTTCTCCCTCTTCAAGCTGCCTGTCTTGCTGTTGTTCTCATAGTGTTTCCACACTCTTGTACAGAATAATTACTTTTTTTTTTTTTTAATGGCCAGTTGAGCTGCTGGCAGTCCATCTTAATTTTCCATTCAGGAGTATTTCCCCCTGAGCAGGCATTTGTGATTTTTTTTGAGATGAAAGCTCCGTGGGACAGCGATGATCCCATTCTAGAAGTGTTGGTACAGCACAAGGCATGATGAGGCACGGATCCTGACTCGAGCTTCTGTGAACTGTTTATTTATTTATATGCTGTTCATTAGAAATGCACCTCTGTGGTCTTTTTCCTTTAATCCTTTGGTAACTCCTGTGACTGTTCGTGCGTGAGTTAGCGCAATGCGGCGTTCTCTTCTTTCTTAGCGATGGTAAAGATACTGAGGACGCAGGGGTGATCTGCTGAATCTGTTTCAGTTCCACATCCTAGTGTTTGGTGGCACCGTTTAATTGCTCTTCACTGAAGCTTCAGAAACCTGCTCTGCAGCTCTCCAGTGCTTCTCTTTTCCAAACCGCACCGCTGCAGTGCAAATGGCAGACTCTCAGATGGGACCAGACAGATGGCTTTCGAAAGGTCGAGATGCATTACATCCTCTGTACTAGTTGCTCACCTGATGCACATCTGTATTAGAGAAAGCTATTGCCTTTTTTTTTTAAAGCACAATATAATCTCTAGCAGCCACGGTGCCTAATTGCTCATTAAGTTGTTCCCTTCTAGAACCTTCTGTTTAAAGTCACTTACTTTTATTTGTGTTATTACCAGTGATGGTTTTCAGCAATGAGTGTAGGCAGCGTGATGGTAATTTTACGGCTCTCCTGGATGGGGACCGTGTGGCCCCACTGTGCTGGGAGGAAGGCACAGACTCAAACCCCCATTTGCAAATAAGCAGAGTGACATACGATGCCTCTGGCAGGCTTCTCTCCAGAGCTTGCTTTTAAAATAAACATTTTCCTGCTGCTCTCCTTTTGAATTCAGACCTTTCCCTTGCGTTAATAGTCGTGTGTACATAGATGGAGCAGACTGAGAGGGTGCAGGGGTCAAAGACACTCAGCTGAGGACTGAGCAACTTGACTTGCAGCTACACACCACTGAGTGCATGGTGTGTGACGTCCAGTGTGTGCTTGCCAGTCTTCAGCCTCTGGAGTCAGAGTGAAGACGTTAGGACTCTCAACCCCATCCTGCTACAAAATCTTTTAACGTCCACTTAAGCACGAGCAAGTTGTTTAACCTCGTGTGTGCCTCAGTTTCTCATTTTCAGCAAAAACTGCGATAGTTCCCAGCTTCACAGGGTTGGGGAAGATGAGTTTTATCCTGTCTGTGAAGTGCTCCCTAAGCAGGGAGATGAGCTCTGTAAAGACTTAGAAATGAAGGGATATAATAAAAGTTTTATGCGCGCCCAGAAGCGTTGTCGTTTGTGGAGCGGTGGAAGTACTTTCACATCTTGTGGCGTGTTCTTCTTGCAGATGGGTTGGGGTGATTTGGGAGCTTTTGGAGAGCCTTCTAAGGAAACTCCTAACCTAGACCAGATGGCTTCGGAAGGGATGCTCTTCCTGGATTTTTATACTGCCAGCCCCCTCTGCTCTCCGTGTAAGTAAACCTGAGCTTTAAACTAGCACATAAGAATGCCACCTTCTGAGATTGGGATGTGTGCCAGTGTCTGACATGAGCTAGCAACCGAACCAGTGATTACCCTTGGGGCGGAGTTTGGATTTGGTGCTTTGATCTTGTATGTTGCTTCCTTTTTATTTACGTTTTGACTGCGAAACCTACAATCTTAAGTTCTTTCAAAGCAGTGCTTTAGTGATCAAATCAGTCCGGCTAAAGGACTTCATAAATTATTCTGGTTTAGTATTCTAGCCTCATTTTTTCCTCTTATTTTGGGGCAAACAGACAAAGCATTATCTAAATTGCTGCTGAACGGAAAAATGCGCGGTTTGATTCCACTGGCTTTGGTGAGACTTTTGTGCAAGGAATGGCAGCAGCTTGTATCCACTTGTTGACCCCGATGGCTAGCAAGGTTACTGGGGAAGAGCCAAGAGAGAAACATTTGAGTTTGGGTGAGAAAGGTTATTTATTAGTTTATAATTCTGTTGCTTGCTTGGTTGTTTTTTTTTTTTACATCCCTCCCCCCCCCAGCTTTACTAGCAATCAAGAACTGAAACAAAAATGAGGAACAGGAGCTCTTTGTTTGGATTTTTCTTTTAGGAAATCATTTGTCAACGTGCTTATGACTGTCCTTGCTCAGAAGAGGCACTTAGAATACAGTGAAGTCCCTCTAAGTCCAGTGGTACTTCAGCATGTGCTTAAACATCTACTTAAATGTTTCCTGCCATGGGACCTGGCTTTGATTGCCAAAGTTGGACAGCTTTTAGTTCACTGTTCCATGACTTTCATTCAGGGTTAGCCTTAAGCTAAGTTTGTGGTAGGATTTCCTCTTAAATACATATGCCAAGTATTCCTTTTATAATTGCTGAGATAGGAGGGCTGCTGCACTTACTGTTGGAAGTAATTGCTTTTCAGCAGTGGGTAAACGAATTTAATAGAGGGGTCAAATTTTAATCAAGCTTGTCCTGGAATAACTCTAATTGTGTTGTATCAGAACGTGGCTATCTCCATGGCTCATTGAGAAGGGGATTGCTGCCTGCTCGAAACGTGGCTGGTCCGAGTAGCTGGCTGTGCCCAGACACTGGTGTGCTTCAGTCAGCGTGCTGTCCTCAGCCTGAACACGATAATACTAACGGTAAGCAGAGGGTGCACATAAAATGGAATGTTTCTTGTTTGTTTTTGCAGCGAGGGCAGCGCTGCTGACGGGTCGTCTCCCGGTCAGGAATGGTTTTTACACGACGAATGCACATGCCAGAAACGGTACGGGCTTCATTCCTGATTCCTCATCTGATTTCTCTCTGTGCTTTGCATGAAGCTCAGCTTTGCACAAAGGCTTGCCGCGGTTATCTTCTCTTAAAGGTCTTCCACGGTGGCACAAAAAGATTACCATGTTAACTGCTGGTAATAAGCGTGAAATTTATTGTTTCCTCCTCATCAAGCAGCAAACCTTCTCCTTTGAGGAGACGTAAACAAAGCTGCTTGATCCATTTGCTTCTGCTGGCTGAGAAGTGTTTCCTCTGGGCAGTGCAATTGGTGTCTGGTTAAACAGGGGCACGTGGGTGTGTGTTCACACCCAGCTCAAAGTACAGGCTGCTTACAGTTTCATTCAGCGTGGCTTTTCTAGCTGTTTCAGAAGGGGCTGTTTGATAGCCCTGCTGTGCCTGTGCTGCCTCCAGGGAGGACTACCTGTGCGTGATGTCTCTGGGTTGATTTTGGTTCCAGAGTGACAGATGCTGTGTGAGGCCAAGGGGCAGCAGCTCCGTATTGATCCACACCGTATCAGCAGGCGTGCTCCCAACCTCCATCCTCACCAAAGTCACACCTTGTATTCTCAAGGGCTGCGGAGGGAAATAGCATTTCCTTCAGCTCTTGTGGTCTGAGCAAATCTATCAATCCTTTGATTTGGGACGAAAAAGCCTTCATTTTAGGAGACATAATGCAAGTTTGCAGAAGTAAAGGCAAAAGAAAACCTAAAGCATCTGTTTTCTTTATGATCCTTGCACATTTCTGCTCCTTTCCAGGGCCTTGTCTTCCTTCTGCAACAGCAGCCCCCTTATATATATATATTTTTTTTTAATTGGAGTGGTGTAGAAACAAGAGGAGATCTCCCTTTACTTGAGGCACGTTATTTGCTAAATCAGCTTGCCCCCTTCATCTCTTGCTCTGGGAAGACTTCCAAAGAGTGATAAGTGCTGGAACTTCAAACTGACTGCTCTTTCTGATCCAGTAATAATACTGCTAATGATGGGTGGCTGTGAGCTGGTTGCTGTCATAGTTGTGAGAGTCAGAAAGATTTTTGTTTGTTCTGCGCAGCGTACACACCGCAGGATATAGTAGGAGGAATTCAAGATTCTGAAATACTGCTTCCGGAGTTGCTGAAGAAAGCTGGCTACACCAATAAGATCATTGGCAAATGGTAAACTTTTTTGAGATCTCTTGCTTTGAGACTTCTACGTGTGCGTATGTGTCATGAAGGAGCAGCAGGACAACCTGAATTGGAGGAGAGAGACATCTGAGCTTCAGAACAGGCTGTCTTCCCAAATCTGTGGTGGATCTTCGCTCCTGCTGTGATCAATTTCTGAATTGAGTGTTAGCATTACAAGTACATACATACATCTGTACATATATATAAACCCTGCAGCTCTTTGTGCTTTCATCCGTGTACCAAGCTACTTAATTACATCAAGAGGTGCCAAGGCGTTCTGTTGGAGCTTGCTTTCAGCGCCTACGTGCCTTTTATCTTTGTCCCCTGCTATAAGTTGTTCTTTTTCTTTTTAATAGACTGAATTGAGCAAGCTTTTTTTGGGAGGCCGGGGAAGGGAGAAGTGTATGGTACAGAAATAGAGATACAGATGCTTGAAGATGAGTGGATTGGAACCAGAGCCACGCTGAAGCCTGTTCACTTAGTGTAAGAGATTGGGGTGGGTGGGGAGGGACTTGGCCAGGGTAGCTGCTACTACCAGGTGTTCTAAAAGAAGCAGGGAGCTGATCCAGTGCTCTCTGCACATTGTGCCTTGGCTCTGTTGACTTTCAGGGGAGCACTGCAAAATCTTTGCAGATGTTTTGCAATGTCTGTGAAGCACTGGAAAGGAGCAGCCTGAAAGGTATTCCGTTCAAACACAGGCGGTGGAACTACCCGTGTAGTCGTTGAAACTGGTGCATTTGTAACGTTCGAATTTCAGATGCACTTGTGGGCTCTAATGGAATCCCACGGGGCCCGGGGATCTCTGATGGCAATTTGGAACAGTGCTGTAATAAATAAATGTATAAATAGCAGCTTCAGAATTGCATAGACCCGAGACGAGTACTGCTTGGTTAACAGAGTAATTGTTAATGAAGAGACTTCAGACAGGATTAGTGTCGGGGGGGGGGGGATGCTGTTTAGGAAAGTAATGGGATGCCTTTTCTTTAACAGTTTTGCTAACAAGTTAGAGAAGAGTGAGGTTGGATTGTGGTTGGATTCACCGGTATTGCTGAAATGGGAAAGAAAGCAAACTAACCCAAGACAGTGAATTATTTATCATCACGAATCCAAACAGCAGAGTGGCCATGAAGAATCGGATCAGTGGGCTGAACGCAATAAGATGCAGTTCAGTGCTAATAAATGCAAATTCATACACCCAGGGAAAAGAAATAAACAACGCGGATACAGATTGGTTCCAGGCAGTTATTTGGAAAACAGCAAATCTGGAAGGACCTGCAGCTGTTAGCACGAAGCAGGCTAAATACCAATGTGCAGTGCATTATCATTACGGATCCAGGAACCGTTGTACCAGAGAGGACTGGGGAGTGATACAGTGCAGCAGCACTCCCTGGCATTTGTGAATATCACCTGCTTTGTAGAAGGGTGTTTGGAGAGGGGGGGAAAAAAAGGATGTACTGCAGTAGTTCAGTTGGAGTTTCATTCTGTCTCCCTGTAGGATTTCGGGGCTTTTAGGGACTTTACAGTTTTCCAGCAGATTTTACATCCTTTACACAACCCTTTTAAAATCTTCTCAGGGTAACAGTGAGTTCTGCAGTTTAATTGTATGTTTGCAAGTCAAGGATTTTCCAGGACTGCTTCAGAATTTGTTGCATTTCATTAAATATCCTCTATTTTTTTGTGTGTGTGTGTGATGTGAAAGAGAGAGAACAATCCCCCTTCTGCATCTCAGTGATAATTTTATGCCTCCTTCATGTCTCTTCCTCTGTAAGTTCTCTTGGGTCTTTCTTAGAGCAAGATGTTTTCTCATGTCCCCTGTTACTCCCCAGGAGCAGCTTTGTAGCGCTGTATATATAGAGGAGGAAAGGGGAGAGTCCTGTGTTGGAGACTTGCAGTTTTAGTTACATCACCGAGATACTATCATAGCTGGAATGATGATTATTTTATGCTGCAACTCATTTTGGAATAGCTCAAAATGACATCATGGCTCACTTCATTCCAGGTAATGCATTTTATGTCCCTTATGTTCAGAAAGTGTGCAGAGAGTGATGACACAAAACGGACAGGTTGCAGATGCAGACTTGCGAGTGGAAGCTGGGATGATTAAATAAACATTTAGATACAAATATCTCCTTTAGAGATTGGGAGAGGATGGGCGTTTTTTTATCTTTGAGATAGAGAATTTGCAGTCAAGAAGCAGAGAGATTAGGAAGGAGCTTTTGCTTGAAGTCAGAGATGGAGAGTGTTCAAGCAGAGTAGTAGAACGCAGCTGTCGTCAGTAGTAGCTAAATAGGTTTTATGTTCACTTGTGCACGTCGAGATCTTGTTCTCATTTACATTCAGGTCTCTCTGTACCATTTTGGCAAAATAAAGACTCCATAAAAGGAATGCAAATGTAACGGTACGTTTCACGAGCTTTGTCGTGGTTCTTTTATAACTTAGTGGTATAAAAGTGACTCGTTGTAGATCAGAATCCTTAAGCAAAACATCATGTGCGTCTTTGCGGTGGCTTTGGGCGACGCGGTTCATCAGTACAGCTCATCAGGATGGCATGAGGGAAGGCACCAACAGAAGGCAGTAATGGAAAACAGACTGGACAGTAGGCTGAAATGGGATATGTGTGAGCACTGGAATAACTCTGCATGGCTCCGTTTGTGACAAGAAAGATCAAGACAATGCTCCGCAGTCATTTCTTTGATTAAAATGCTTGAAGTTTTTTCTTCTTAGGCAAAGATTGTTTTCTTGCATTCCATTCTGATGAGATTATAGCTCGCTTCAATGCAGTAGAATTTTAACTCATCTGTTTCTTTTGTTCCTAGGCATCTGGGTCACAGGCCCCAGTTCCACCCCCTGAAACATGGTTTTGATGAATGGTTTGGATCTCCAAACTGCCATTTTGGACCATACGATAACAGAGCTCTCCCAAATATCCCTGTGTATAGGGACTGGGAAATGATTGGCAGGTAATTCAGCTACTTGCCTGCCAGTTGCTTTCGAAAGCATTACCTAGTTGCTGGCAATGTTCTTTTCCTTGCTCTCCCCGCTGATGTTTCTGTGCTGGCAGACAAGAGCTAGCGTAGCAAAGCGGTGCAAAGGGGTTGGCAGAACCAGAAGGTGCTTCAGAATCAGGCAGAGTTGCAGGTCTGGTTGGATGGCCAGTGATGTGCAGGTACTTCACTCTGTGTGGAGGACTCTGACAGTGTGTCAAGCATTAGGGATATCCGGCATCAGATACGTTCCGAGGTGCTTACTGCTGAAGGCCCTGTTTGCTCTGCAGCTCAGCACTGAGCTGATGCAGAAAAGATTCTTGTAAAAGTTTGTGAAAGATGTGAACAGCTGTTCAGAGTCCAGCCCGAGGCTGGTTTAATCCGCTGTGCTCTGCAATGTCCATCTGCAGCAGTTACGTATGGAAGAGAACAGACGTGTGGAATGGTCTTTCTTTTCTTGGTTGTCCATCTTTCTGATTGTGCTCAGGTCTTTTAATTTAAATAGCCACTGGCTTAAGGTCCGTGAGCAAGTCTGAGGTTGGCCAGTATCCAAGGTGCGGATAGTGATTTCCATTGGAGTTAAGACGGAGAGGAGGGAAGGCCTTGTGGGGAAGTGCACAAGGCAGACAGAAGCAAGGTATAGATCAGCTGTCAGGAGGTCTGTGCATTCCACATCTCAGAAGTCCTACTTCTGTGCAGTACTAGTGCTTCCCAGAGACTTGGCGTGGTAGCTGGCAACTGAAGTTCACTCTAACTCCTAAACTATTCCTTGCAGGAATCCCGTCTCCCTCAGCTCCGCCTTGCTGTCTGAATTTAATATTCAGGCTCGTTAAATGTGAAATTAGGTGTTTGATTGTGAGGATTAATCAAGGCCCGAGTGCCGAGGCCAACCTGCAGGTTGCATGCAGACCATCTGAGGATCGTGGCTGCTGCACAGAACCTCCCAGAGATGTTTGCTTATCCTGTTGCACCCGAAGGTTTCCTGTGATGATTTCATTCCACTGCTTCTCTTGGAAACTGCTTCCACTCGGTACTGAAAGGCTGCTTTCTTCCTCCTCACCTTGCTTGTGTTACCATTCTAGGCTCCAAGTGTGCAGTCTGTACCGTTCTTACTATTCTCTTTTGTGCCCGGTGTCATCTCTTTTCACTTGCTGTCATTCTCTCGAGGGCTGCCACCTGCCCTTCTTTGCTTAATTGCTGGCTGACGATACGTCAAGGACAACGTCTTCAGAGCAGCCCACGTTGTGATTCCAGGGTTGCTCTGTCTCACTGAACGTTTTTGAGTACTTCTAAAAATATTAGAATATCAAACAGCTCCCTGTTGAAGGAGTAGTGCCAGAAGTTTATTATGTGTGCTACCCCCGTTCTCATAGCTCCCAGGGAGAAATCAGTGGCTCAGGCTTGTCGAAATCTTGCGGTTGTCATTAGTTAGAATCTGATTGCTTCACTGCTTTCTCCCAACATTAAAAATACGATGACATTGCTTTTAATATCTGAAGGGAATTGGCTGGTTACCTAACTTAGGATTCTACCCTTTTGCTAAGTAGCAGCAGTCACCTGCTGTGTAACTAATGGCAGGGGGAAGCTTTTTGTGTTGTATGTTCCTTCGGTTTTATTCTTTTACTTCTCTCTGATTCTTTGCAGATACTATGAAGATTTCAAAATTGATCTGAAGACGGGCGAAGCCAACTTGACTCAGATCTACCTGCAGGTACTGTTTGTTTTAGCTCTGGTTTCTGACCCACAGTGACTTTATGCTTCTTTTCTTTTCTTTGAAGAGACCTACATGATAGGGGGTGATTCCGTTGCATTCATTTTTGTTGTTGTTTACAGGAAGCTCTCGATTTCATTAGCAAGCAGCAAGCCAGCCAGCAGCCATTCTTTTTGTACTGGGCAATCGATGCTACTCATGCTCCTGTTTATGCTTCCAAACATTTCCTGGGCACTAGTCAGAGGGGACTGTAAGTCTTGTTTTAGTGTGTTCTTTTTTTTTTATTTTTATTTCTTTTAATTAATACCTCATGCTGGGGAAACGTAAAACCTCAGCTACGTTCATTATACCCAAATACATAGATAATTGCTCACAAGTATATGTGCTGAAGTACGTGACCGTATCTTAGTTAATGAAGACTTTGCTTGGGTGGTGGTTCAATATTTTTGCTATAATTCTAAATGAAGATCACGTGGCTGAAATAGGGGTGGGAAGCCTAAGCTCCTTTGCCAGTTGTGTGAGACACGAAGCGCTGTGTGTGGCATTATGATTCCTGGAAGGCTTTTGTATGATTAGTGTCTGTTTTAAAGGCTTATAAATCAGAACAGCAAGTAGAGAAGAGCGTGCTTGGAAAACACAGTTAACAGGAGGCAAGAGTAGCTCTGCAGCTACGATGAGCCTCGCTTCTCAGAGTGCAATTTCAAACCAATATCTGTAAGCAAAATGGAGTTATTAGCTTTAAGACTATGGCAGAGGGATATTGCCTGTATCTGAGAACCTTGATAGCTAAATGTTTATCAGTTCTAGTCTGCCCAGGAGTGGCTCAGAGCTGAGCAAATTCTGACTCTTAATATCCAAGAGAAGCTGCTCTGGGCAGGTAAGAGATGCAGGCTTTGTGGTGGCACTGATAAAACTTTTATTACAGTACCTGGTGCATAAGAGAAGTGTTTCTTTTCACAGAACAGGTGTAGACTGTGTTCACTAAAAGCACTGTGGCTTTTTTCAGTATGTTATGCTGTGTGAGTCTTCTCCTCTTTTGCTGCCTTTAATGTTTTGCATCTACTTTCATTTCAGATATGGGGATGCTGTGCGGGAAATTGACGATAGCATTGGAAAAATCCTAAAGCATCTGCAGAAGCTGGGTATCAGCGAGAACACTTTTGTGTTTTTCACCTCTGATAATGGGGCTGCTCTCATTTCAGCTCCTAAACAAGGTGAGCCTCAAATTAACAAAGCTGGACTGGGATCATGAACTCAAGGTTTATATCTCCATGTCTGAGGGGGAAGAGAGACCTGTAGCTGGGAGTTTCCCTTATCCCCTATGCAATTAGGAGGAGCTCAGAGTTCGTAGTCCTCACGTTTAGAGCGAGTTCTGCTTACATTCCTTCCTTCTGGGTACTGTTGGAGGAGGTATCCTTGGCTAAGTGGAATTTTTGTTGAACCCAGCTAGTCACCTGCATGCATCTCCACATTGTGCTGCTCTGACAGAGGTTGAATATTTTTTCATTTATTTAGGCCCAAGCACAATAACTTAGCAGGGTTTTTATTCTCCGTCTGCCAAATGTTTATATGAGCATCTAAGTAATTACAGAGTTCAAGAGCCCTTTCTTTAACTGTCTTGAAAAATATCAGGAAGAAAAACTATTTGTTTTCCTTTGTTTAAATGATTGTTTCTCTCAGAGTCATTGCAAATTGATTTTTATAACCCACTCTCTTCTATTTGGAGGCAAGCTGTCTCGTGGTTATTAGACCACAGACCAGGGAGTATCCTGAGCTCTAATGTCAGCTGAGCCACTGTGCTTGACTTTGTGTGACCTGGAATCAGCCTGTTTGTTCTTCAGTAAGCACTGCTGCAAGGCTGGGTTAAAAACCCAGACCTTCCTGCAAATCACTTGCTATCTCCGAGAGAGAACATTCAGGGGATGTATGATTACTTTTTTTTGTTCTCATATCTGCATCTAATACTGCTCTGGTACAGTTTCCTAGGTTATGAGGAGAACACTCTTTCTTGTGAATGTGTTAGATTTCCTTAAGTTACAAACAGCAGTTAACATCCCTAAAGGGAAGGAAAATGCCTCAAAGTCTTTTCTGTGTTTTTTACTCTTTGTTCGGTAGATTGCAAGTAGTGTTTAACTGTTTCTCCCTGTACTGAAATGACTGTCCTAAAATTCATCATAAAGGGATTTAAAAAAAACAAAAAACCCAAACAACTCTGGACATATTCTTTGAAGAAGGATTCGTGCAGAAATGGAAACTTGTTGAAAAGCAGCCTACAGATTTCCTAGTTGACAATGTCCCTTTGATGCATGATATTGGCATATTGTGGGGTTTATGTCTTTGTTTCTTTCTCTAGGAGGAAGCAATGGTCGTTTTCTCTGTGGCAAACAAACTACCTTTGAGGGTGGCATGAGAGAGCCAGCTATTGCTTGGTGGCCTGGGCATATACCTGCAGGAGTTGTGAGTATCTGCTTCTAGCAGCTCTGATCAGTTTTGAGTGGACTGAAGCGAATGGAATGGGCTTTGGATCAGACTTCTAGCATTTCAGTCCCAGCACTTGTCTAAATAAGGAGCTGGTTGCTGCCTCTAGAGAACAGTGCCATTCCTGTTCATTATTGCAAATTTGCAACTAATGTGCCTATGATCAGCACTTCTGGGAAGCACCACGCATTCTGGTCTTCTTGTATTCATCGTTCAAACCCTTTACTCTTTCGGACCATGGTATTTTTAGTGGGTATTTGAACAAATTGAAGGATGAACACACACTTTGCATCCCAGTCTAGAGCAGGAATGCGTTGCCTACGCACACCCTCTGCGCTTCAAAGTATCGAGGGACTTGACCCTCACAGCTCCTGCTTTGGTGTTTGATGAAAGTTCCACTCAGGGAGGTCTAGATACCAGAGTATTGCTCCTATCTGCCTGTACACAAATTCAGATACCATCGCTTCAAAATAATCCTCTGGTGACTCTGCCAGCCTCTCTTGTCCCAGTTCTCATTAAAGAAAGATGCAATCAATTCTTCTGCAGGCAGGGTTCTTAGTAAATAATACAGATTCCCTCCCCTTTGTGAGCATCTCTCATCCCTAAAGAAAGTGATACTTCATTAACTGGGCACTGGGCTTAAAACTGCAAACTAGTCATAAATAAAACATTTATTTTTCTAAGTTGCATTCCTTTTGAGTGGCTTAATTGAGTCAGGATAAGGATAATTTATTGTTTACATTGAGGAGGATGCCATCAGATATCTTAGATCCTCAGCTGAGGGCAGAAGGGTAGCTTGGTTTCATCATTTTTAAGGAATTCACAAAACCTACTAGGGGTGTTTTATTATTTTTTTTCTAATTTGAAATGAAAACAGTCTTTTTGTTTAAATTTAAACATTTCCATAAAGTCTTTACAAGCCAAGTACAACAGCCTGGGGCTAGCATAGGAGAACATGAGACCGAAGCCGACTGTTTTGTTTTCCGTGTCCAAACTGAATAATGTGCTAAAAGTAAACATGCATTATAAATGGGGACAAGTAAATACCGAATTTAAAAATTCTTTCCATTGTAGAAACTCCAACGATGATTAAGAACACAAGCAGAGAAATCTGGAGTTCTGTTCACTTTGTGAGCGTAACGTGCTGGTACCACTCTCGCAGCGGTGGTGCCGGGTGTGCAGCGTAGCTTTCTGTGATGAGAAGCGGTCTCAGTATGGTGTGATGCATGGCTTCCTGCCTGAGGTTACAGCTGAAGCTGTGTGAATTTCTGTGCACAGTCATTTCTGTGCAGCATTAACGGGTCTGCACACGTGGGTGGACTGGTTGATGTTGTAGTGCGATGAGCACATGCGTGCTCAGCGAGCTGGAGGGTGTGCTTAGGGCGTGTTGGGCAGGTGTGTGCCCAAGAACCCCCTCCTGCACCACTGCTGGTATCATCCTTGGCACTTAAGCCCATGCTTAAATCCAAATTCTCCTTATGCTGGGCTCCAGTCTGGTGCTGTCGGCCAGGTGCCTGCTCTTACAGGTGTTATGCTCCCTGATGTCCTCTTGGGCTTCGCTCGGGCACCCTGAGAAGCCCATTCTGAACAGTGTCCTCACAATGCGTTGCTTTGCTCTGAGCTGAACCCCAGTACGATGCTACTGCTGATCAGTAAGTATGTGATAGCCACTTATGTGTCTTTTCTGCTTGCATTCTTGCCATCGAGGCTCCAGCAGTGATACCCACAGGAGCACTAACCGCAGGTGAGAGGTTTGGCATTGCTTCTGTGAAATACGGCTTACTCTGTGCAAGCATGTAGAGTGCCTGTAGTTTCTGCTTCGTAATTGCCTCTTTGGACATAGCAAGTGAAGACACGTGTTTATTAGTATGCTTTTGGCTTCTTTTTGATATCTTACGGAGTCTGTAGCTTCAACATCTTCTTGACTGCGAGTTGAAACCAGTCTAAGTCTTGCGTGGCCCGTGTAAAACATGGAAAGGCTGCTTCCAAGTGTCTCACTGCACTCTTTCTGAAAGACTTGAAGGAAACAAAGGCTTGGGTGCCTTGCTCCATTCTAGGCACAGAGGTTTTGCAGAGCAGGAGTTGGGCCAGCAGCCATCTCAGCTGGCACAGCTGCAGCCAGCAGAAGAGGACGCGTGCCTCTGGCCAGTGAAATCCAGCTATTGGCTGGAAGCTCATCCCGCTGATGGAATCTGGCATCCTCTTCATCATCTTATTGATATCAGTGTTCTGTTGGGTTTCTATTAAAGGGCGCAGCTTGTTTAAATGAAGGAGCACCTTTTGATGTAAACAAAAGAGGTGAGGTGGCAGGATTGCCAGCACTTGACAGGATATCGATAGGGGTTGGGGTAATTGGTGCCGCTGGCTGATTCGCAGTTATTTTGGGGAGAGGGGTGCCTTGGGAGTCTGTGTTGCTCTTGGCATCAACATTCAGTAATTCAGGTCCCCCGTCAGGAATATTTATTCGCAGGCAAGCAGCCTTTCTGCAGTTTCTTCCTCGGCGAGGTTTTCCAGGTGAATTCACAACAAATCAGCATTTCAACATTCCTCGCATCACATCTGCCTTCTGGAAGGATCCAGCTGGAAAAGAAAAAAAAAAAAAGAGAGAGAGAAAAAGAATCAAAAAAAAAAAAAAAAAAAGAGAGAGAGAAAAAGAATCATATTCTGTTGGTATTTGAATCCTCCTCCTCCTCTCTTCCCTCGCCCTCCTCCCCTTCCTCTCTCGTGCCTGCTTCCTGAAGGAGAAAAGAACATATCAACCCAAAGACAGCATTGCAACCTTTTCTTCGCTATCTCCCATGGGGCGCAAATTGAAATTGAATTAGACAGGGATATCAGGTCTGCTCGCTGTGATAACTGTAAAAGGATTTTATTTAAAAACACCCTGACATTTGTTCACCCAGTTTCAAATATTTAGCTTTCCTCCTTTCCATTCCTGGCGGGGGCGACTTTATTAATTGTCGCCTTTGATTCAGAGTTAAAGCTTGAAAGCACTGATAACAGCAGTGGTGACTATTTCTTCTAGCGACGTGGCCCACAGCAAAAGGATTTCATTTTCTTAAAGACGTTCTGTGTATACTGAGAGTTTATTAAAAAGAAGGGGGAGGGAGAAGGGGGGAAAAATCCGTTCTTACGTGCGTAATACCGGCTGTTTCTCGCTGATACGAGCAATATCTGATCTCACTCTTTTTTTATATATTATTTATTTTCTCTGGGCTGTTGCCCTCTCTGGATTTTTCTTTTTCTTTTCTTTTTTTTTTTTTTTTTAAAAAAGCAACTAGAATGAAAGAGCGCTGTTGACAGGAGAAAATGGTAATTTTTTTTTATTTTTCTCTGAAAATACTTCAAAGTTTTATATAAATATTAACCTTTTTTCCCCCCCATTCTACAATGCGGTGCTGCAGAGCACAGATAAATCCAAGTGGCTGTGGCACGGGCATTTAATTTCCTTAAGAAGTTTTCTCTGCTTCATGGAAAAATGTGGTCTGAGACCAGAAACGTAATTGGATGATTAAAGAGAGTCATCTACATCTGGTTCTGGTTAATAAGGAGCGGGTACAAGAAGGCTGTGGTGGCCCCACAGGGTTGTCACAATGCGATATATAAATTAGGTGATATTAGAGGCACGAGGCTCAGGTCAGCGGCTGCCTCTTGCTGCTTGTTATCGAAAGATTGAGGCGAGGGAATGGAGTGACAACAAGAAAAGTGACTTTGGGATTTGCCGTGAAATTACGAGGCCTCGTTAGGAAAAGCCTCAGTCACCGTTCTGCCCATCTGCTGTGGCAGGACCGGGGAGCAGGCATGTGCCACATCTGCTTTGGTTGGACTCTGAGCTCTGCACGTGTGGTTCTGCTGACCCCACAGCTCTCCTAAGGCTTGCTCGAGGTAAATGAGCCGGCGGATGAGCCTACGAGGGACTGAGCATCTTTGCTGAGATGCTGAGTGCTTGTAATCCCCTTTGACCTCAGGGAGAGAAGCTTTCCCAGCACCAGTGGCTCATGATTGTGTCCAGCTCTGGGAGGAGGGAGCTGATGCTTTTTGGGTTGGGTTTTTGGGTTTTTTTGTACATGCTGTTTTTCAGTATTTCAGTATTTTCTGCATGCACGCATAAGACCGGAGAGGAGCCTCAGCAAGGGGACAGTGCTGGGAGCATCCTGATGTCCATGAGTAAGGCTTCACTAATGCCCAAGGCCTTCCCCAAGACCTGTTGATTGCACTGCCTTCCTGGGCAAGGGTTTCTGTGCTCAGAGCTTCCTCTTGAGCGTAGAGCTTTGCACCTTGTTTGCTTCATAGGAGTTGTGAGAAAGCACTCCTACATCCAGCTTCCATCTTTCGTGTTCCTGCCAGCACCTTTTGATGAATGAAAGCCATTACAATTTGAAATTGCTGTAATCAAGTAATGCGATATTGTAATGTTAAACTTGTAATCAGTCCTCTGCATGTTTCTACATTTTTTTTTGGTGTGTTTTTAACTTGCTGATTTTTTCCTTTAAGCGTTCGCTTTTTTTTCAGCTCAGCCTCTTAATGAAAGTCCCAGTATCCCAGGAGAAATAGCATTTTCCCTTTATTTTTTTTTTTTCTCAGAAGCAAGGGAACCACCATCACGCAAATATTCATTTATCGTGTTATCGTTTGTCATCTTTTTTTATTCATCAGCATGGCCCTCCAGGCCGGGGGTCTGACTGGGAAGAGAGGGAGGATTCAGAGATACAAAGACTTTGCCAGTGTCAGCACTGTGATATTCACACCAGCGTTACCAAGCTGCTGGTAGGACATGGATTTCGGTCACAGCGTGCTTCTGAAGTTACCACTGTGAGCTCCTATCAGATGGCTTCTTGTCTCTGAACAAGAGGGGCTCTTTTGTTGTGCTGGTGCATCCTGGTGCAAAGCATGCTCGCTCCTGCTTTTGATCTGAATCTGTCTGCTTCAGTGTAGTGTGTTGCTGGCTAATGAAACATCCCGTGGCAGCTAGCTGTAGCTTACCCCGAGGAGGATGGGAGCAAAGCTTCGGGAAGAATCAGTCGGAAGAGAATGTGAGGTTTTTAGAATAAGGCAGAGATAAGTACGGCTTCAAATTGAAGAAAAGAGAAGAACAACAGTAAAAACAAACAAAAAAATGCTTTGCGAATCTCCATTGGAACCAAAACCAGATGTTTTTCTCCCTTATTAAAATATATACTAAAAATACCACAACTTTACAGTTCTTGAATTGTTGGAAATGGTTTGCAGATGAAGTCATCAGGCCCTTTTTGTTGTTATCCATCTATCCCTGTGCTTTCAGCGAACGCTCTCAGGATATTCTGGAGTACAGAGATGACCTGGGGAGGGAACAAATCAAGGACTTTTTTTTTTTCCTTGTTTTTAAGTGCTGATTTTTCAATCCACAAATGACTCAGAGTGTGTTAAACGAGGTTGAACTGTGCAAAAAAAAAAAAAAAAAAAAGCTCTTTAGAGTAGATACACGGAGAGAAGTGAGAAGGAAAAGAGGAAAATGAAACCAAATGCAAATGCTCCCTGGAAGCGGAGAAGTATTGATCATCTCCTTTATTATTCTAACGTGAGGTTTGCTGGTGGCTGCGGCACTGTAAAGGGAGATACTCTTAAAAGATGCTTAGCAGAGAGAGGTTCAGGAGGCAATGCTTCTGCTTTGGAGGAAGCCAGCCTCCTCCTTTATGGCTGTTACTGAAGGTCTTTTTGCAAAAGCGTTTCTGTTGATTTCTCAGGTCAGTCGTCAGCTGGGCAGCGTGATGGATCTCTTCACCACCAGCCTCTCCCTGGTGGGTCTGCAGCCTCCGAGTGACAGACAGATTGACGGCATCGACCTTTTACCTGCCATCTTGCAGGGCAAGCTAATTGACAGGTTAGTTATGAGCCTGGAGCTCTGATCCTTGCCTCCTAACTGAAGTGGTGCCAGGCTTTGCCTTATTTATTTTTTTTTAAATCAAGTTTACAGAAATATTTTATAAACTGGACGGATGTGTCTTTGCTCCCAGCCGATGAAGTGAGGTTGCACCAGAGCTTTACCCTGTGCATTAATCCTCTGCTGGAGCAGGCAGAGGTGAGATTTCCTGACACACGACATATTGCTGTACGATGGAGTCTGGGGACAAATGCAAATGTCAGGGGGTTAGCAGGGATCCTTGGAGCAGCATATGGCAACAAGGGAGATAAAAGCCTGTGAACTGTAGCCTGGGTAGGGGAAAATACATTATTTATTACTGGAAAAACATCCAGGAGTATGTTGGCTCTTTGCAGAATATAGTTCTGGCTTGAGGGAGGTTGGAATTAAAGGCTGGGCTGCTGCAGGTGAACCAGAAGCCCACCCCTTCCCAAGGCCCTGTTTCTGTAGGTGCTTTTATAAAGGTATGTTTGAATTAAAGACCTGGGATCCTTACGGGCATGGAGGAGTACCGTTTGGGTGCAGTACTGAGATTTGACAGCAGACATCCTTGGCTGTCGCTGGAAGGCCTGGAGGTCAAGAGAGGTATTTCAGTTGAGATTTGGATAAGTAATTTGGCAGCCTGGGAAATCCTGAGTACAAACATGTTCTTTGTCAGGGAGACAGCAAGGAAACATGCACTTGCAAAATGTACTTGAATTCTTTTCTGCGTTGAACGTGAGCCTTTGTTCCTTGAACTGTTGCTTGTGTGCCTGTTAAAGCAAGCAGTGTGTGTGCAGCATTACCTGGGAGCACATCTGCTGGCTGCCATGAGATGCTGCAGGTTCTGCAAACACAGCCTGCTACTTTTGTAGGGCTTCCTTTCTTTTTTTTTTTTTTTGGTGATATAAGAAAATATCAGCCACCCATCTCTTACAACAGTGCCATTTGTGTTCCAATAACAATACTCAAGGTCACAAGATGACTCTTTTTTTCTTTCTACTTTTTTTTTCCACCCCAAACCTGACCGGGACGTCACAGCTCCCATAGCCCCAAGAATTTTCAAGGGGATGCAATCATAGGGTTCTTTTAAGCTTTATAAAGGAAAAAGTGACCAGGAAAGAAAGGAATTGGCGACAGCAGAATTTTCAGTATAAGCTGAAAGCCTTTTTCAAAGATGGAAATCGTTTGTTGTTGGTTTTTCTTATGCAAAACCTAACCTCCGTGCCTTCAGTCAGGGGGTCACACTGCAGCTTGTGGAGTAATCTGTGTTCATGGCAAGGAAAAAGGAGGCTGGCGTGTTTCAAGTGTGGCATGTTTGTTTGGGCTATTTTATTTTGTTAATGAAACTGGTTTAGATCAAGTTCTGCGTTTTGGCAGGCTTCTCAGGCTGCCTTTATTTCACAGGCACGTCAGGTGTTAGGATGCAGGAGCAGGCACTGCTGGCAGCAGCATTTCCCCTTTGTTCACGAGCAGTTCCTAATGACAAAGGCTCATTGTTTGTGCAAGGAACCTGCGGAGAAGGCTGCAGTTTTAAAATAGAGGAGATCTAAGGCCGCTCCTGTCGTTCAGATGCGGAGATGTTAATCTTATCTCTCATTTAGGGACCGTGTTTTTTCCGAGTGGCATCCCCAGAGCGAGTAGCCTTTGCCTAGTGGCATCTGAATCAAAGACAAAGGATGTTTGTACCCTTACCAATGTAATAAGCAGCCCTGTGCTCTTCTCCTGCCAGCAGGCTGACACAGCTGGAGAGGGCTACGTCTGGTGTCCTTGCGGAATGAGCTGCAGCAACCAGTGAAGCCTTTCTCCTGCAGACAGACCGTTTCAGTAGAATTTTGTACTGTTCCCTCCAAAAGTGAGAGCACGTTGTGAGGGTCACCAGTGGGAGCACTGCTGGGATGCCCGGGAGGAAGCGTAGTGCACGTGCTTTGGGTGCGTGTCGTGCCCTACCTTTGGCAGAACTCTGGGGGAGAAGCTGAAGATTTCGCTGTGTGTTTAGATGACACAAAGGGCACTGCAGGGAAAGCAAACGGGCAGGAGTTAAAAATGAAGCCTGCCTGTCTGCCAGGTTTGTTTTCTTTTTTGATATGGAGCTTTTTTGATCTGAAATCCACAACGGGCCGGCACCTGGTGTCCTCCCCAGCCATCCTGTGCCTCAGACAGGAACAGCACATATCTCGATGCCGCTATGAAGAGGAGTGTGAGCCTCGCGTGCTCTGTGAATCCCCATTTCTCTCTGGCAGACGCTCACCACTTCTGAGACATTTGGTGTTTAAGTCGGCACGCTCTATAGGAAATAACAGGGTCTGATAGTTCAAGGATTAACAATCACTGGCAGCCAAGCTGTATAATATTTCATTCTTGCGCCATGTGAGCTCTCAACTTGATGAACACTTTAAAAAATGTTAATTGAAAACCTTGCAGTGGAGACTATTAGGAGGCAGCCTGTTTCTGACTGATAGCTGGATCGGAAGTCAGACGCCATTAAAGTGTTTGTCTCCCTTATCAGCGAGGCAGCGGCAGCAGCTGCCCGGGCTGGCGCGCTGGCATTTCTCATGCAGTTCTGCTCTCCCTTGCAGGCCCATATTCTATTATCGTGGCAACGAGATGATGGCGGTGAGAGTCGGGCTTTATAAGGCTCACTACTGGACCTGGAGCAACTCCTGGGAGGAGTACAGCAAGGTAACAGCACGCCGACCTGCACCTTCGCCTCGTTCCTTCTCTCTTTTTCAGTTGTTCTTGGGGTGGGGGAAATAACCACTTAAAGAGGAGTTCTTATTGGGGAATGCCACAGAGCACTTGCAAACCAGCCTTTCATTCGCAGCCTCTAAAGTGCTACCAGATTTCCAAAATCCAAGGGGACTGGTGTCACCTGCACCCCTGTACTGAAGTCAGAGACAAGCAGAGGAAAATGAGCAAAGCCTGACTTGTTCCGAGCAGCGTTCCCTTTAAGCAGCACTTAGTGCCCCTTCATGTTAAGCTTCTTTCCCTGCTGAATTCTGATCTTTAACGTGCACCTTTATGAAGCTTGAAGGCTGATGCCGAATGAATGGGTCGTTTATCTCAATGTCTGGCAAAAAAGACCCAGAGCGCCCTGAACTGTGGAAAGGGAATAGGGATGTGTTGTTTTGTTGGTTTGGGTTTTTTTCTGAAAAGGGAAGGGAAAGCTTCACCGTACAGTGGAAAGAACAGCAGCCATTGAAAACGGTACACTCCATATGTTTAATCTATTACCAGCACTTCTGCAAGCCCCTATCACTCTGTAAGATGTTCTACATTTTGTTTGCCAAATAGGCACCGCTTCTGTAATTTTCGGGCTGATCTTCTCACAGTGAGATGTTAAAACACTGTTATTTTTCTTCTTTTGTGACTTCCTTGCCTCAGACTTGTCCCAGAGTTCCCTACCCATTTCTTGAATGGCAGGTTCACACGTGTGCCTTGCTGATTATACCTTTAGACATGAACTAAACGCATTATGGCATGGCTTTCAGCAAGTTTGACAGCAGGCTGGTGTTGGGGGGGGGATTGTTTGTATGATTGATTTTTTTTCTTTTTGTCTTTTTCTTTAACTTATGGTGGGTCCTCAAGGCATCGCAGGTGCAGGAATAAGTGCTGATGACATTTGTGGATGTAAAAGTGCATGGTTTCTTTCACTGGGATGTCCTGGGGGTAGAAGGAAACATCAGCTCCAAGGGAGTCATTCGCATTCAGGGCTGTAAATGTGTGTGTTTGTCTTCTTAAGACTGTAATGCTCCAGGAGTCAAAGTTTCTGTTTGTCACGGATTTGGAAGGAAAGTTGACTCCGAAAATGCATCGCACGCTCCGTGTCAGCGCTAATATTGCACAACTAAAAAGGAGATAACGTGTTTGTCTAGGTTAGTATGTGAGTAAAGCTCATGTGTCATACCAGACATGGTGTAGAGGATTCTCCCTGTGTGGGAGACACTGTGAGCTTATTTGCTGGTGTGTATAGCTGTATGAATGGACTCGGAGGCATGCTTTTCCCATGTGCGTGGAAGATAACGTCGCACGTGAGTAATTGCTCTCCATTGTAATATATGCACATACACATACTTACATACCTTGTTTGGAAATAAATAACCGTCTACATTGATCTAAACTTATTGGTACATGCCTGAGTATGTGTGTGGCTGTGATAATGGGGACCAGTTACTCATTTCAAAAGCTCTCCTACTGTGAGAAATGGCAGTTGTGCAATTAAGGAATATTTATTTCTTTCTAAGCCGTTGTTTAACTGCTGTCTGATAAAAGTCAGCAATTATACTGTACATCAGAGAAATGATTAAAAATTCACTCGCTTTCCTGCAGCTTGTATCACATGTGGTTGATGTGGGTAAAATTGGAGCACATTAGTGGACAGACTAGCCATTAACAACATGCAGAGGAAGCTGAGGCTGAAATTTGTTCCAATTCTCCTCATGTCCTCAAGCCATTAATTACAAGCCTTGCAAGTATAAAAATAGAAATAAATTAGAATGCAGAACAGTTCCACAGTTCTGAGCCTTGTTTCAGGAATTTTGTAATCTCACCTTCTGATACTGTGCCTCTTTTAGTGCCTGTTGTTCTCAGCTGGTTTGATATCGGACTGGAACTATTTGGCCGGAATCAAAAAACTCAATTTGTTTGCTAATTTCCTTTTGAAAAATGGATTTGCATACATGCATGTGTGGCACTTGGAATTCTGTCTGCCGGCAGGCTTGCTGTTCAATACATTTGATTTGCCATCCCATTAGAGCTCTGGCTAATGAGGCCGTGTCAGTTGTCTGATCTCTAGCGTGGGTCCTCACCCCACAGTGAATCTAACGGGAAGTTTTGTTAAACTTTGCGACGTGAAATTCTTTCTGTCTGAAGGGTCCTAGCTCAGACCTGGAGTGAACAGATGTATCTGGTTGGCATGTTGCTCCTTTGGAAGAGGCCTGAAGTTGGGCAGCTGTGTCAAAATGGCTGTCTGCAGAGTTCTGCAAGGCTCGTTGTGTGGGTAGCTGAGTATCTCATTGTTTTGACGCATACGTGGCACCCTTTGGCCAAACCTCCTTTTCCTTTCAGATTTCCCTCGTTACTGACAGTGTGGGAAATCCTTGAGACAGAAAACTTGCACTGGTTTTAATCCGCATATTGTGCATGTTTGTTTGACTTTTGGATGAGATTGTGCCACTAAAGCATCCAGGGATCCTATTTTCATGTTGACATTGGAAAATTTGAAACTGTTGCACGTCCTGGGTCTGGGCACAGTCATGTCAGTTTAGGACTACCAGCCCTTATGGGATTAACTAGAAAGAATGTGCAGTTTTGGCCTCTAACCTGGAAAGCCATGCACTTGAATGTGGTATAAGTTAGTTAAGTAATAAAGTATGTATACGTAAATAAAAATCTACTGGAGGGAAGCAGCTTACAGAAAGCATGGCCTTGGGAAGCATAACAGGCAGATGAATGCTTCTCTCCATATGGCACTTGGAGTATTTACACTGGAAAGATCCCATACAAGCAGTGCACAGGTTTCTGGTTGTCCTAGACTCCCATGACATTAGCGTGCCCTTATTGGTCTGCATCCTCTGCCTTATGGCTTGGTACTGAAATTTGTCAGCTTTCATGAAGATGAAGTGTGTGGTTCCATTCCTGTTGGAACAGGAGAAAATGAGACATAGATTGGTGGAGATCAACTGAAAGACAAATCCATGTAGAATGTGTAGGACTCAATTAATTTGACCAAGGTCTGTGGGACATTCTCTATACCGCTAGCAGTTTTAAGATCAGCATTAGATGTTTGCTTATTATCTGAACAAATCATTTGGGGCCAGTTGTGTTCCTGCAGTGTTTGGGAAGTAAGGGAAATGACCACAGCTGTGCCTTGGCTTCCAAGCCCAGACTTCAAACTGCACCAGGCAGAATTCAGCAACATGACTGGCACAACAAGGAGCAGAAGGGCTGATGCTGCAGAGGAATGAAGAAGTAAGGAGAAGCCTGGGGAGCTCCCTCTCCTGTGCAGCACAAGACACGGACTCTTCCTGGATTGCAAAGTGCATGACAAATACTGCGAGCGGAGGTGATGTCTCATGCACTGCTGTTTTATTGCTGCTGGGTTCATAGCTTCCCATTCCTAAAATGTTAATGCTCAGAATTCGTACTGTTAGCAGTTATTTTGTCCTGTTGATTGAAGGGAGAGGGACATTTGACCTTCCTCGTTTGGAAAGAGGAAAAAAAAAAAAAAAGAATGGCTATTCTCAATGGATTTACCCGTGTAGCCAGCAAGTCCTTCAGGAATTGCTTCAGGTAATGCTATGTCGAAGAGGCAGGAGTATGAGCTAGCAGAAGAAAGGAAATTGCCATCTCTCTGCCTGCCACTGAGATTATCCAGCGGAGAACAATTCTTGTGCCTTCCAAGAGCAGTGATGCAAGAAGGGGAGGAAAAAAAAATAATAATACATTTTAAAAATGTGGAAAAAGCCCTTGGGTTCATCGGAGAGTGGCTGATAACATCAACCTTTCTGCTGTCAGCTTAGTATCTTGTTAGTAGCCTTCAGTGATTTTTTCGGAGGGGCTCCTGTGCCTTTAAGTGATCGGTGGAGGTGCCTGTGAGAAGACCCCATTGTTTTAATGTGAAATGCCACCGGGGTCGTTCCTGCTGCAGTCTGTCTGATTGCCCTTCTCGTCAACGCGGAGGGATCGATAAAGCCTTTTCTGCAAGGGGGATGTGAAGTCAAGTAGAACCTCACAAATAATGACATTTGATTGTGGTCCTCTGAGCGTATGAGCTAGCCATTGATCGCTTCTGCCCGAGAGCCGACGGGGGCTCGCTGGTCTGCCCGTCTTCGGGGGTCTCTTCCAGACAGTTAACACATTAGAAGCAATTTTTGTTCACCGGGCCGCTCGGAGCTCCGGGCTGGGAGGTTTTGTTGGGAGCTGCCAGCAGAGTGACAACGGCCGCTTACCGGCGCCGTGGCAAACGGCGTGGAGCGTGCCCGGCTTTAATTAACTGCTGATCTTTTCTTCCTCTGATATGAACGCAGCTCTGGGTCTTGCGTGGTGGAATGAGGGGACGTGAGCAGCAGACGGCCCCCGGATTTGCTGCGCTGCCATCGAATTCCGCCTCTGCTTGTCAGGTCGGAGAGAGCTGGGCCAGCGCCAGGGTGACGAATTGCCAGAGGGCTCACGTTGACACAAGTGGTGATTCCATCGCTTGGCGCGGAGCCCACGCTGGCAGCCAGCTGTATTTGTCTCATGTCTATATTGACTTAGCATCTGTGGTCCATTTGCTCTGGAAATTGAAGCATAAGCTGTGCAACCAATTGCCACCAGGTCTTAGGAACGGAAAAACCATCCAGGTTCTACGCGATTGCTGGGAGGAAGGATGCGCTCGCCCAAAGGTTCACCTGATGTGCAGGGAGTGCTGCTTGGCTTATTAAAAAAATGAAACGATTACTGGGATTACTCCTCCAGCAGACAGGTGCAGAACGCTGCTGGTGTAAGAGGTCTGGTGCGGGAGCTGAGATGCTTCTGATTGCCATCTGATGCTCTTTGATTGGTTCCCTTAGAAAGCACAGAGCTGGTGTGCTCCAGATAGGATCTTCTGGCTTGGCTCGTGTGCTTTTGTAGTTGAGGAGGAAAGATCCAAGAGTTTGCTTAAACACAGGGAGCGACCTTTCTCCTTCGTGTGATCAGTGTTACTGTCAGCATGCAAATTACCTTGGATTGCGTGCAGAGTGAAATAGAAGGCATGTGCTTTAACTGATCCCCTGCATATTGTTACTAGCAGTCGGCCAAAGAAAGAGCTCCAAGTAAATAACAACAAAGTGGTGGCTGGGGCTTTGTTATCCTGGAGGAGCGGGCAGGCGTACCTCCCTGCCTCTTTGCTCTTCTTCACATAACACAGCTTCACTTGGGAGCAAAGTTGCTGCCCTGTTGGCAGTGCGGAGTAAATGAGGACACCTGTCTGCTTCTCATGGAACAAAGTGGCTTTTGCTCTGGCTGAGAACTGGGCGCATCTGTACTTATTGTTAAAGCCTGCAGTGCCCTTAGGGTCTATGGGGCACGTTGTCACGTCAGGCTTTTAGAAGAAAAGGAAAAAAGAATTATTTAATGATTTCAAGTTAGATTTTAGCGACTTTCACCAACCAAAGTGCTCAGGAGGAGACTCCCCTTCCTCACCAGACCCATTGTCCTTCAGCCTGTGTGGGGCAGCAGAGCTGTTTTCCTCCTGCCCTGCTGCAGGGCAGCTTCTTCTCTCCTGTCAAAGATGGACACGAAGATTTTGGGCACATCCCTCCACCCCAGCTCCCAGCAACGCACATGACCAAATCCTCACGCTTTCCAAGCAGCTAGAGGCATTGTCCAGATGCTCCAGAGTGTGGATTGCCTCATCTTTAAATACTCTTCAAATCCCAAGCAGATTTAGTTTATTCTGGTTTTGCTCCAGAAATTAAAAGCAATCTGGATGTGAGGATCCCAGACTTTCAGCTCACTGGTGGAACTGATTTTTTTTTTTTCTTTCCATCCTGAGAATTGAAAATGCTTTGAGATAAGAAGCAGAATGAAGTAGAGCTTGTGGGTGAGAAGTTAAATATTCTTTTCTGTCAAAAGTGCAGAAGAGCAGGCCCCGCCATCTGTATCTGTAGTGTATCACTTGGTGTGATGCTGGCCAATGCCTTGATCGGGCCCGTGAGGATGGGACTGTACCTCTTATATTTTGCACGTTTGCCAACGAGCAGGTAGAAAACATTTTAAGCTGTCTCTGGTGGGTGAATATTAGCAGTCACACAGTACATAAAAATAATAATAGTCTATTATATTTGTGGAGATCAAGTTGAAAGGCCTCAGAAATTTAAAGCGTGGTTTCAGCCGCGCTTGAGGGGAGTTATTTATCAGTGTCATAAAGCAGTAAGTTTGATTGATTATTGTTTTCCCCAGCAGACTGCTTTCGAGCAGGGCATTGACTGTTTAGATTAGAAAGACAGATAGCTTTTGGCTAGTGGCCTCAGGCAAGGTGTCACAGCACCTTCTTTCCTAGGAGGCCTTGGGACATCCCTGAGCCTTATCCCGGAGCCTCTGCTAAAGGAAGCAGAAGACAAAATGTAAACAGAGCGATATATAAATAAATACCCAAGAGACTAAAATCTTCTTTCAAAACGAAGCGTTTTGCAGCCAAAGAGTATTGTACCAATTAGCAGACTCTTAATTAAATTGCTTGTTTGATTTGCATCCAAATTATAATTTGGATATTATGTAGGCTTTGATACCTTTTCATTAACTGTTCCTTTTGGAAGAAAAAAAAAAAATCTATTTTTCCCTCTTTTTCAGAGGCCTGTGGCATCAGAAGGTGGAAAGGTCAATCATTTTTGTATCCATTTTAAGTCCATTATTGGCCGGCCTCTACAACCTATCAAGCAACTCTCTTATTTTTCCACTCAGTGATTCAGGAATCTATAGCTGTGTGCAGATAAATGGGATTTCATGGGCTTCTAACCTTCCTGCTTTATTGAAAAGCAGAATATTAACTGCTCCACTGACCAGCTGTCCATTAAAAACACAGGATATTTTTAGAAAATTGTTTGCCAATCAAATCCTACCAACATCTGTAGAGAGCCTTTCAGTTTGCTTGGTTTTTAAGCAAATGCTACAGCTGCTTTTCCGGCTCCATTGAAATAATTCCCATTTATCCTCCCTCCATGTCTCTGTCCTCGTCTCAGGTATTGTAAGGAGCGCAGCGTGTTAGCTGGAATTGCAAACCTGAGCTTTAACAAGTCCATTTGGTGCCAGCCCTTGCTGGTCCATAGGGCTCCCTGCGTTATTTTCCGTTCAGTGAAATGAGCGCTTTACATTTTTTTGCCGTTCCCAGGGCTAAATGAGTTCTGTTAGCCCACAAGGCTGCAGGCAGGCTCTGGGTTATTAGCCTGACATCTGGCTAATAACTGGCTGCGGCTCGGGAGCTGCAGCCTGGCGACGCGTGCGAGGGCAGATGCAGAGAGCTGGCTGCTCTGGACCTGTGAGCAAACAACTGGCCCTGTCCCTCGGTGGCCATTGAGCACTTCCCACTGCTGGTGGCAAACAGAGTCCCAGTCCTTGTGCCCTTTGTGCTGTTGCTGCGGGGAGGTCCCGACTTCTCACCCCGTAGACTTGAACCTTGGTGACAGGAATGTCTCCAGGCGTAATAGAGTTCTTGCAGCACAGCTCTCGTTCCCAGGTGAGTGCTTCGAAACCAGCTCTCTGAGATGCTATAAATCAGGTCAACAAATGCGCCCGTTTCTTCAAAATTAGCTTCCACTTTTATGCCAGCGCAGTGCTAGTGTTGTCACCTTATTTCTACCTCCTACAGATTGGAATCCAATTTGCAGAATAAAGTGGACTCTGGGTTTAAACTAATTCTGGGGTTTCACAGGCATACTGGAACAAGGTGCCGAAGCATCAGCTGAAATTTTACTCCCTCACCTGCTTCACGCTTAATGACCTGTTTCCTTCTCTTCACTGCAGGGCATTGATTTCTGTCCTGGGCAGAATGTCTCTGGAGTGACGACCCATTCGCAGGAGGAGCACAGCACTTTGCCACTGCTCTTCCACCTGGGCAGGGACCCTGGAGAAAAGTACCCGTTAAGGTGAGCCAATTAACAAACATGTGAAAACACTCAGCGCTGCTGCTGTACGTTTTACATAATTCATTTGCCTTGATAGCTGTTTTTTTTTTTTAACAATCTGCATGAAAACTATCCCAGAAAGCCATCACTAAGCGTGAGTGGCAAAGAAAAAGGAAGCAACATTTGCAATTGGTCGAGCTGGGTGAGTGTGCACGTGTTCATGGCTCAGCTCATCGGGCCGGTGGTTGTTGGTGCGTGTCCCAGAAGGCAGAATGCTCACTGCTGGGTAGGGCAGGGCTAAGTGCAGGTCAGCTGTGCAAGGAAGCAGCAGCGATAGCGTGCATGCACTGGAGCTACTCTGCTGCAATTCCCAGTGCATTTTGGGGCTAGGGAAGAAACACCTAGTGATCTTTCCATACTCTGCAGTGTTTTTTGTTTTTTTTTTTCTATGCTCTGCTTTGGAATCGGTGAAGGCAAATGGGGCAACCCACCAATTTCCTAGCCCAGCTGAAGGAGCTTCTCCATAGCCTTTGCGAGAGGACTTTCCGCCCAATCCTTTTCCCTCCTTGGGCTTCCTGGCTGTCTGAATCCATTTTCCTATAAGCCTGCTGTTGTAATATTTATCTCCGGCACACACCATGCCCTGAGAGATTTCTGCAAGGATTTATGTAGCCATCAGCCAGCACAGATCTGGCACCTCCAAAAAGCTGCCGAGGTGTCCCAGCTCCCTCTTCCATTCTGACTGAGTTTGGTTCTCTGGCAGAACTGGATGCAGACAGAGGCACGCAGCCTCATCCCTCACTACTGGCTCCGACTTGGAGGATGTGGGAGCAAATAGAGGAAAAACTAGTGCTGCTGCGTGAGTGCCTGCACAGACACGGTTTTGTGCAGCAGCTTTAACAGAGAGATGTTTCCTGAGCTGACAGGACTGCAATTACTCAACTGTTTTAAATAATTGAGTGGATACACTCGCTCCATTACTTCCAAAAGAACTGAGCCTGTGCTGTCCACTAAGTGTTTCCACTAGAGAGAAGGGGAGGAAAAATATTTTCACTTCTCTCTCACTTAACAGACGAGCACCCTAGAGGTACATTAGGCAGTGTATAAAGCTCTTCAGAAGCCCAGCACGTTAGCTCTTCCTTTCTATTGCGTTTCAGCACTAATGAATAAAGCAAATCTGCACCTCCTGTATTTTAAATTCAGCTCGGTGAGATGGTGCTGCTGGGTTGGGGTTCCAGATGAGATTATGCCCTGTTCAATTGAACAGCCACTTCATTTGAGGAAGATGAATGGGTAGAAATGACCCCTTTTTCCAAAAATCAGATGAATGGTAGTATTAAGTGAGCTGGAGTTTGCCTGCTGTTTGTGTACTCTCAGATTCTTCCAGATTTGATGGAGAGGAGATCTTGTTTAAGGGATGTTTGTGGGACCCCTGCTTCCCTCTTATGTAGGGAGGGATAAATGTTGCTCCTTACAACCACCACAGGCTGAGCATTGAAATAACTTCCAGTGTGACATCTGCAGTCATTTCTCATACGGTTCCATTGATTTTTTTTTTTTTGGATGCTCAAAGCTTTTTCTTTGATTGAATTTTATACCAAGATTACGACGTGATTATGGGAAGCTGTAGTGTTGCTTAATATGCAGACCCTAATAGAAAACTGCTTCTTTGCAAGCGACTCTTCTTTTCTGCAGCACGTTACGTTGCTGTTGTCCCCTCTCTGGTCACAGTGGAAAACTCATGGGAAGCGGGTCTCCTATATCCAACGCGGTAATTAAATTATCCTCATTTGTGGAGCTGTTCCTGTTGTGTATTTTTATTTAGCTTAATTATCCCCCTTGGCAGGCAGCCTGCTGGGAGTCCCGACACTAATGTTTCTCAGAAGGGAATCCAGCATTCTCCTCCAAGCCTGCATCTGTCTGTCCGTACGTGCTGGGTGTGTTCCTATCGCCTGCGCTCAGCCTGAGGTTTCTGTGCTTGCACTCCACGTTGGCCACAATTCCCTGTTCATCCCCAGGCAGCCCTGGAGGAGCAAGGTGTATCACACCATTCTTTCACCAGCTTGGCTCCTCTGGAGCGTCCTTTCGTTGCCAAAGCCTTGAGAAAAATGCGTTGCCCCCCTGATTTCTCGGTGTGTTTCCCTCTTTTATTTAGTTGATTATTTCGCCTTGTTAAATCCACACCTGGTTTTAATAGGTTTGCTGCTGCTCTTCTGGAGGCTGTGAAGGAGCATCGTGGCATGCTGATACCCTGTGTTTCTCTTTGTTTGCTTTTGTCACGTTAAAAATTATTTTTTTCCTTATTTTAGTGCAGCCCTCTCCCAAAAAAAGATTTTAGTCATCTGTTGTGTCTCTTGACTTGCATTAGTTTGGCACAGGGGCATGTGCAAAATCACATGCAGAGAGGTTTCATTGCTTCACTTGAAGGCCAGGCATCACACACACCTCAAGAAAGATTTACAGTTTATATATTTGGGATCCTCGGAGCCAAGGCATCCTGGAAATCACTCAGATCAGTCAGCTGAGGCAATGCTCCTGGCTTGCAGAGTGCTTATATTCAGGCAGTCCCATCTGAATTGTCTGTGGGTCTTTGCGTGACTCCTGTGTGAGTACTGTGTGAGATGGAGTCTTTTTCAAGGCTTTGATTTCAGTTCATCTCAGAACGTAGAAATCAGCTTTTTCAGTCATTCTCAGAGAACTGGCTGCTGAAGGGTTCACCAAAGATTCAAGTCCTTCAAGATCCGGAGAAAGCATGTGAAGTTTTCAGTTCCCTGGGCTTTGTGGTGAAGCAGGATGAGTCCTTCCTCTTCCTGACGCAGCTTGCTGCGTTTCCCAAAGCCTGCCTGGAAGCATTATCAGCAAAAGCTTATCTGTGGAGCACTTTGCATGCAGTGGAAAAACTGGTCAGGCCATTACAGGCAGGCCCTGTCGTCGTGCTGAGGACACGTCTGGCAGTTCTGAGCCATATGGCACCCTGCACTAATGTTCCCCTCCACGTAAGGCTGGGTGTGCATCCTTCTGCATGTCTGACTCTAGGAACAGACCCTCCCAACAGGGCAGTGGCCGTTCCTTCCTGCAACTGCCCCTCTGTTTTGGGCTGGATTGCCTCCAGCACCTCGGCTTCTTGCCAAGGGATGTAATTATGTTTGCCCCTGTTGCTTTGAAAGATAACTATTGATGTTTCTCTGGCTTGCAACTTCACCCCGGCATTCCAACGGCCTCACTGACTTTCCTCATTGTTAACTGGAGCTCGTAGCAATGCCAGATGCACATTGTGAATCCTGCCTCAGCTTGCCCCGGTGGTGGCATTTTTACATCGTCCCATCAGCAGATGGGATGGAGCAAGATCCCTGTCCTGTGGCTGACCATCAGCATTAGCATCAGGTACACTCACTGCCAGGCTTTCATCCCCCTCTTGAGAGAGAGGACTCACCTGGGAGCTGTGGGGCTCTGCTCTTAGAGCAGAGAGGAGCTTGGCACCGCAGGCCGTGCTCTGTATTTGTATGGCAGCAGGATGAGGTGGGGCACGAACATGCCTACAGATACTGATAAGGCAAAACTGGCATCTGGAATGCTGCTTGTAATAGGAACACCTGCAGTACAAGGGTACGTGTGGGCAATGCGTTTCAAAGGAGCGTGGTTCCTGGAAAACAATCTTTCTTTTGGTTGCCAGAAATGGTAATGTAACTGTACGTATAGAAGTAAGAGTTACCTAAGGGTTATCTAGGTTTTGTGTGGAGAGAAATGAACTTTCTGTGTCTTTTGTCATTCAAGAGAATGAGTAGATCTGCGTAGGCTGCCAGATAGAAGATTTTTTTTTTTTTGGCTTGTTTTTTAAGCCCTCAACCTTTACATATAGATAGCGTGTTAAGCAGCGCACAAAGCAGAAGCATTTCTGTGAGTCTAAGCAATATTTTGTTTCCTCCCTAGATGCACTAACTGATTTTTGGGGGTTTGGGTTTTCTTGGTTGGCTGGTTGATCCTCTTTCCCATAAAAGCACTCAAACTGCAGGGTGCCTTTGTTACCAAATATATCAAAATGCAGAACTAAAAGATCTGATCGGTCGTCTTCTGTACTGAAGTCTGTTATGTACAGGGTATTGTGTGTCCCCTAAGTCCCACACGTGGGACTCGTTTCTCCACTCAGCCTATATTTGACAAATTCAGTTAAATTATCTGTTGGTATCTTCCCAACCAGCTGTCAGCTTTACTACCCAAGTTAGAGGTTGTATGTTACCAAAATACTTCACACCAGTCAGGAAGAACACGAGGAGTAACGCATAACTGGCACAGCTTAAAATACAGCCGACAGAACACGCAGTGCAAACTGAAGGGGAAAGTGGAGTTTGGGTCAGGCTGCAAGAAGAGTTGGTAGCCAAAACCTGTGGAATTCTGTCTGTTTGCAGCAGAGGTACAAAGCCTTGATAACAATTAAGCACTGCTCACGTCTTGTTGGTGCTGCGGGATGGCAACAACGTCTGCTCTGAGCTATTAGCTCTGTTCAGAACCGAGCTTGCTACATTTGGAATGACAAAATACCCACATTTTACTTGGGGCAATAGATTTGACTATTATGGAAGAAAAAGTGGAAGCGATAAGATGTGGTTGATGAACGTAATGATTTTTAGAACACATTAATTAACAAGAGAGCTCACCAATGCCTGTTCTGAGCAGATGGAAAATCCTGGAAATTATCAGAGAGGTAATTGCGCTGGTTATGGAAGCAGCAAAGAAGGGAAGGAGCTCCTGGAGGGGAAGCTGGAGGGGAAAAGATCTGAAAGGAAGACTGCCAGTCTCACCTTACTGATGAGGGCAGAAACCTCTCTGCTGAGAAAAGAGAGAAGGTGCAAAACGGAGGGGAAAAATGTGTGTAACAAAGAGCCAGAACTCTGCCCAGGGGAGGTGCTGACTCCTTGCCTTCTTGAGGGGGGGGGGGAAGGAAATGGCAACAGCTGCATTGCAGGAGTGAATTAACTGCTGCCACAGGAGAGGTGGCTTTGAGGAAAGCGACAGCTATGGAAACCATGGAGCATTAAGGATGGAGGCAAACTCAGCTCGGTCGATTGCTGCTCAGTTGCTGCTCTCTGCTCGGCTCAGTCTGGGATTAGGGCTCTGCCCTGTGGCATGCTGTCTGATCAACCTGTAACTTGTGCTTCATTGCAGCAGACCAGCAGCCTGCTGGTCGTTTGGTGAGTTACTGCCTAGACTAGAGGGCTGCTGATAGGAAAGAATATTAGAAGAGCCACGTGAACCACTTTCAAAAATGCAGAATGCTGTTTGCAGCCACGAAGGTGAGGGGCATCACACCTGCAGGGGTGCTTACATCTGGGTCCTGTGGATGCTGCTGGACCAGAGAGGTGCCTTCCAGTAGGGACTGCCTTTTGCTTTTCTGTTTGGCCCTGTGAGCCTCTCCAATAAGTGTGCGTTGCCATGTTTCAGAAGCAGAGCTCTAAACCCTTTGTCTGTATGGTGTATTGCGCAGACTTTAAGTTCCAAAGAAACTTGCTAATAGAGAAAAAGGAATGGAGGAAGACTGAGTGATAGGACAAGATGAGAACTCGGATGCCACATTGCAGAGCAGCCTCGTAGCGCTGATAACAGATAAAATCAAATGACCTGAATCTACGTGTATTTCACAATTAAAAATAATGTTTTCTTAATTAAAATAATTCCAGTGGTGGAGGAAGGAAAAATACACAAATCATTAGCCAAGTTCTGTGCTCTCCTACTGACTCCATGCGTGGCTGGTAGAACGTGCTGTAAGTCTGAAAGCTGCTATGGAGAGCCCACTGTCACATTTCTATCAAGTGCACTATCTAATAACCATCTTGTTACATTCCTTTGAATAACAACGTGGTTCTGTCACTCTCAGGATAGAGGCTATGCCCCTTTTTGTGGATTTATTGTGGTAGAGCATCCCCTTTCCTCCCCTGAACAGGTCGCGATGGTAGCGGAGCTGAAGGCGAGGGACTGAGATGGTGCTCTAATACCAAAGGCAGCGTGTCAGCAAATCCTCCTCCTTCCGACCAGAATTTCACCATAGGGCACGGTGGGGTTAATAGCAGAGCAGGTTACACTCGGAGCTGTTTGGAGAGGGAGGAGATGGGAACAGATTGCCAAGGCACAATTACGCTAAATGAACTAAGCACAGGCCACACCTGTGCCTGGGACCCTGCGCTCGCAATCCAGCCCTGATTGGCTCTCCAGAGACTTCCCGGAGGTAAAGTGTCAATTAGTGTAATGACCCTGGACTTTGTCCACTCCGTTCGCTCATTCTGAGCGTGGAATAATTTCATGTGCGCTGGGGGATCTCTTTTAGCCAGCTCCTCACAACACCACCTGCTCACCCTCGCCGCTGCGCTCTCATTCTTCCAGTGCTATTCCCAGCTCTCCTTCTGCAGGATTGTTGAGCTGGAATACAAAATGCAGCGTGCCCTGGAGGCAGCAAGATCTGCAGCCTTGCTCAGACAACAATGCCCAAACACCTGTACAGATATTATCTTGTTTTGTAGTAGGGGATGTAGCAAGCCCTCCCCTTGCAGTCCAGACCTGCGTATGCACTTGAGGAAAGGAGGGGACTCTGGTTCCTGAATAGGAGAGGTTCCCGGCTCCATTAACAACTCAGACTGATTACCGTGAAGCAATTATCCCCATCTTACATGCAGATTAAAGGCACTCCTCTCTTGCAGATTTTGTCACAAAATGCACTTCATTCACAGGGCTGGAGCGTTTGAACCCGCTGCAGGCAGTCAGGGAATGCTTGACAAAGCGCTGCGTGGATGTTGGATCCTGTTAACGCGTTACAGAGCTGCAGAGCTCGACCTGAGCAAGACCTTAAGCTCCTCAGACCAAGTGTTGCACTCCAGCAGGGAAACTGTGTCTAACCGAGCCATCCCAACACCATCCCTGTGATCTTCCAGCACCAAGTGCCACCTTACAGCACCTGGGGTCCAGCACTGCCATGTGCTTCAGCGCTGGGGAGGCAGCTGCAATCGGATCTGTTTTAAGCCAGTGTCAACAGGTTTAGCCAGCTTAAGAGCATGCTAAACCCCACTGAGGCAAGGTTTATAGGTTAGCAGTGCAACTTGGAGCATAATCTACACGTGTTCTTTAGCTTTAGCAAGCTGTGTGCTTCTGTGAGAAGTACGAGTCTTTTCTGTGTGCCAAGCTGTTCCTATCGCGCTCCGGGGAAGTCATTCAGCCTGTGCTAAAGGCTCAAACAATCTAAGAGTGTGGAAGCTGCAGGGGAGAGCAGTTGAAAACCACCAGGAGCTGAGGTTAGGCTGAGATTTCCTGTCCCTGCTGAGCAAGCTGAAACAGCCAGGAGTGTCCTGAACATGGGAATTAAAGCAAGCAGATGATTTAAATGATGCGAGCCCACTTTGTTACGCTGCAGCATTCATGTGTCTAAGGCTGCTAATGAGTAACGATGCTGTGGGTAAAAGCAGTATTTAAGATTATAGCAGAAAGACTGCTTTACTTTTTTCCCCGGGACAGGACTGGCATATTTGGAGCAAAAAGCAGCAGTCGTGGCAGCGTGTTGTTTATCTTTCATCCAGACCACAGCTGTGTTTTCCAGTGGTCTGTCCAGATTATAGCTAATTTGGAGCCGTACGTATGAAAAGCCGCTTGGATGGATGAAATTGGGCTCCTTAGCGCTTCAATATTTGTAAAGACGTAAAGAGCTTAATTAGATAGCAGCAACGTTCCGTCTTACAGGTCTGCTTCCCCAAGATCTGGAGTGCTGGAGAGATGGCACGGGGATGGGATGGAAGTAAACTCGTTAGGTAGTTAGGAGAGCAGCAGCAGAAGGCATTAAGTGATTAGCTATCTGAATACCCCGTGCTGTGCAGCCCAGGGACCCAGCCGTGCTTCAGGAGCGCTCCCTGGGCGTGCATGGCTTTGCTGCTCTGTCTCTCTGCGTGCAGGCTCTCCCACGTTAGCTGTCCTCTGTGCTTGGGCACGGCATAGCTTGAAACACTCTCTGCCTTTTCTAAAAACACACTTTGATATTTCCAAGAGCGCCGCTGCGCCGGCAGCCCTGCGTGCATCTGAAACCCAACCGGAGGGCTCCCAGATAAAATCTTGCCGAGCTGAAGGGCCCTTGTGCCACTGGGATGCAACGCTTGCCGAGCCAGGATGGCAGCCTGGAGCATCCTCAGGGAAGGTGAAGCCGTAGGTGGTGGCTGGCAGCTTCCAGCCCTCTGCTTGCAGCAGTCATCGGGGCTACGAGGAATGCGTGCACAGAGCAGCAAGCGAATTTGGGGGCTTCCCAATTTCCGCGTGGTCCATGCAGACCGTGCAGCCAGGATACGGGGTGTGAGAGCAACAGATTAGTTTGCTGGAGCTTGTCGTTTCCAATTCCCTTCCGCTTCTCTATCAGCAGCTCTCAGGCCCATCCCCACAATCAGCTTCTCTCTGGACAGCTGCCGAGATGCGATATTTATAGGGTTTACTGGAAACTGTTGGCACATGGCTGGGCTTCGAAATGTGATTGTTTTTCAAAGTAGGAAATTAGCTGGAGCGTGGGGCTGGTGGCCAGCTTGGACTGCAAGCAAAGGGAGCCCGAGGTCAGCACCAGGCCGCATTGTTTCTCTTTTATCTTCAGAGGCAACTTGCTGCTCTCTGTTTTTGAAATGACTCTTAAGGTGATGGACAACATGAGATCATTGGGTAGTCATCCTCCACGTTACTAATACTTGAAGTATTAGTGAGGTACACTCTGAACTGCTTAAACAAGTACCTACTGGAGTAACAGTTGGGTAGGAATCCGGTAATGTATAGCATTGTATGAGGGCTTGGAGTAGTAAAGCTGTAATGTTGCGAAATGAAGCAGGTATTCTTGTCTTGGACAAGTCGCTCCTATTCTTCTCCATCTTCCTGTTCGCATAATATCAGTTCATTTTACTTAGTGATTGTGAAGTTTTACTAGCCAGCAGTTGGTTGCATTTGAAACCCTTAGCTTGAGAACGCTCTTGAAAGCCAAGTATTGACATTGCCTTCTCCTCCCTTCAATAAATGCCTCCGCGTGCTGCAGAAAAGCTCTCGAAAGAGTGGAGGATGGGAGCGCCGTGTGCTGGGTGACCTCTCATGTGACACACTGCAAGGACAGCCTCGGCAAACTTGTTTATGTGCTCATGTACCTGGCAAGGTGTCTGTATTCTGGTCTCCCTAGACAATCACTTAAAGCACCAGCAGACAACCCCAGAAGCACCTTTCCTTTTTGCTCGTGACATCCCCCTGGGAGCCAACACAAGCTGGCAGCATCTCTGCCCGACGAGGAAGCGAGGCACTGGGGCTGCTGGAAGCAGCAGCTGTCCACGCTGAAGCCCTGTGCTGAGCTGCTCTGCCGGGAGCCATGTGCTGCTGTGCAGGGGAGGGCACCTGGGCTGTCTGCCATCCCTGCCCCTCCAGGCTGACAATCGGACCTGCAGCTTCGTGCCTAGCCAGGATGGGTTCTTTCAGCCCTGGTCCTTCGTTCCCTATGGACCCGCGGGCAGTTAGTGGTGGCTGCCTGTTTGCGTGCTCTTCTCCTTCGCTGTGGTCCAGAAAATGTCTTCTGGCGTAGCTTAGTGATGCTTTAATGATGCTGTATGTCAAACCCGATGTATTCAGGAAGCCCCGCTAACAACTTCTGAAATTTTTTCACGTTCTAGTTTTGCCAGCGATGAATACCAAGGAGTTATGAGGCGGATATCTGCCGTGGTGCAGCAGCACAAAGAGACCATGGTGCCAGGAGTGCCTCAGCTCAACGTGTGCGACAAGGCCGTCATGGTGAGCAGTTAAAACGTTTAAAATTCCTTAGCTTAAAATACATTTTGCAAAGGCTTGACGATGTCTCTGAATGCTGGGAAGGGATGGAGAGGAAGGAAGGAGGCTGTCCCCCCACAGAGGGAGGGCTGGTTGTTACCTGTGGGATGCAGCAGCACAGGGCAGCTCGTACAGAGCCAGCTGGGTTATGTGTGCAAAGTCTGCTAGCACGCTGTGACAAACCGTGTCTTCCTTCCTTAGAGATACTGAGCTATCTACAACTGTCGATACTTCTCCTTTCTAATCCCCTCTGCGGTTCTCAGAAGCCCTCTGCGTTTCGAGTGGTGGGACTGAGACAATAGATCTTATCAGATACTCAAGATCACTAAGCACCTTTGGTCCTGCGTGGTCTCCTTCGAGTTCACCCATGCCTGTCTTTTCCAAAGTCCTTCTGGCCTGAAGCAGGCCAAACTGGTTTCCAGTTCTGCATTCTGTTTTGAATTGCGTGTTGGAAAGTTCCAGTTTGGCTTTCCTTCCAAATGCTGCTTGGTGTGTCGCGAACCTGAGAAATAAACGGGATGGTTCTTAGGAGATAAGGTTGGCAGATGACAAGAGTTTGTGTAATTTAAGGGGATGTGCCTGTATAGACTGACACAAAATAGCAACAGACAAAATCTTCCCGACACGGAGTGATCTTAGGAAGCATACAGTGAGTACCTGCTGCTTAGGCTCTGCCTTCAGCCACAGAAGTGCAGAACGTGGAGCTGCCTCTCTCTCTCCTCACTAAGAAGGCAAAGATCTTTTTTAGCATTGTCACCACTTTTTATTTTTGGGCATTAAGCGGGAAAAAGATTTGAAGGACCATTGTTGCTGTGTTGTTTTCTTTCATTATTCAACTTTTCCCTTAATGAACCCTGTTATGTGCTCCTCTGGGATGTTGTGTGGGCTCAAGCACTCTCCCCAGTGTCTGGCTGCTGCCAGAGCCCTTCCCTGGAAAGACATTTCTTCTGTGCTTCCAGCTGCAAAACTGGTTCATAAAGTGCAGGCACGGTGCTGTCCTGCAGCTGCCCTGGTGCAGCGTGTTCAGGTGCTGCAAAAGCATCCAGGAACGTTGCTTGTCAGCACCCGGTGTCTTTGGGTTGCACAGCGGAACGAGTGCAGGGCTGGAGGTCCCATACTTCACCCCACACCCCAGCCCTCTGTCTGGAGCTGTGCTGGCTTGGCTGCACGTCGGACTCACAGCACGTGCAGCATCCTCAGGGCTCTCAGTGCCTACAGCCCGCATCTAGGAAGCTGACTTGCACTACAGATGCACTTCGTTTTGTTTTGTTCCTGTTTTCCAAAAAAAAAAAAACAAACCTGAACGTTTTCTTTGTTTCTTTGGATCTCAGTTGCCTCTGCGGAGTGGTCAAGCACCTGAAATTTCCGATGGTGCATTTTAAAATTGAGACACGGATTTAGAAAACGGCTTTAATTGTTTGCAAATCATCTGGAGCCCTTCGTGCAGCGCGGAGCCTTCCGCCAAAACCCCGCTCCGTGTTCTGCTCTGCCTGCAGAGATAGCTGGTGTCTCACTGCCATCTGTTGTCAGCTGCATGGAATAGAAACCTGCTCCGGTATTTTTGATGGGGTTGAGCTTTTCTTTACCTCCATAGGAATGTAATCAATGTAATGACTTGAAAAACTTAATGACGTGAAAGGCAAGTAGGTCAGAGCTGAACTGAGCATTAACAGGTGACAGCAAGAGCCTCCCATGGATGGACTTGGAGAGCTGGGGAAAGGACACACAAGATTTCTGAGGGCAGAGATCTGCCATGCAGAGACCCACGTTTTAAATGACGCCAAAAAAACCCTGAAATTGAAAGAACTCTCTTACCCAAACTCCTTCCTCTGTTAATAACTTTGGAAGCTGAGGTTTGCAGTGGGATTCCTTTCTGATGTTGCTTCTCTGTTGTACACATGCTGGAGAAAGGTAGTTCAAGAAGCATGAAAACAAGGGAGGAAAACAGTTTTGCTCAGCATGCACTGGGGTGGTTGGCTCATAAATGCCTCCTGCTCCATCTGTTCATGAATTCGGCCATCAGAATGCTCATTAAAATACAGGCATTAGTCTCCCTCGCACCCTCAGCCTTCAAACATTGATGCTTTTTACTTGTTTCCTTAATAAAGTACATGGATATTGTAGCACAGAGGGGTATGAGCTCTTTTCTGGATTGTGGGAGAACTAGGATTTCACCAACAGCTCGTGATCTGTTTGCTCCATGCTACTGCAGGTTAGGGAAGAAGTCACTATGAGTCCCACCAGACTGCATTTTACAGGAGAGACCACCACATTCCAGCAGAGGGAATCATCTGATGCATAAGGATTTGTAGTCTTCCCTGAAGCCTTTTTGAATAGGATTTGGAGTTGGAAAATGGACGATCTCAGGAACATCAGCTGCGAGAGTTCTGTTTTTCAAGCAAGACATAAGAGCATTGTTGTGAGATGCAAAAGGGGTCTGCCAGGGTACAGGGCTCAGCAGATACTCGCTGTGAACGTCTGACTTCATTTTTCTGTGTGTTTTGTTTGTTTCTTTAACAGAATTGGTCTCCCCCAGGCTGTGAGAAGCTAGGGAAGTGCCTGAAGCCACCCAAGTCTGATCCGAAGAAGTGCTTTTGGCCTCACTGATCTTCTCAGCAGCCCTCAGGAGCAGCCCAAAAAGCCCTCGAACCAGCTGGACACGGAGTTTACAATGCATCTCTTCTCGTGTTGGCACTCCTGTTTACACAGGGAGGGTGTGATGTATGTGTGATATCATCATTTGCTCTTCCAAAAGGGACAGTGTTTATATTGCTAGTGCTCAGGGTTTAGCCTGTCCTCTTCTGTTGGTTTAGTTGTTTCCGTAAATGGTAAATTTTCAGTGAAGACTGTTGTAACTGTGGAAGATCTCTGGGCAACCACAGCTCTGCCATGAGCTCAGAAACACCACGGATGCACCTTTCCTCTGGCTTCTTCCAGCCGACCTCTGGAGCCATTGCTCGTGTGGATGCCCCAGCAGCAGCCATGGGAGACTGCTCAGGAAACGTACAGCCCTGCCCAAGCTGCCCTTGTTTTGTTTGCATATAACTTGTTGTTTTAACATTTCCATTGTGAACCCTTTGGACGCCGACTTGTTTTTGCCTGTTCTTCCTAAGCTTGCACGTACTGGGTGCAGCCGTACAGCACACCCTGCTGCTGCGCATGCCTGCGTGCAAACAAGTGCTGCGTTCTGCTCTCAACTAAGGGTCAGCTGCAGGCAGAACGCCCTGAGTTTTTTCCTTCTGTAGCTGCAAACGTTCACCAGGTCAAGTTATACAGAAATCTGAAGGTAGGGCTCGTGTAAGTATTGCCTTCTCGATGGTGTGCAGCGTGTTCTCAGGGAGCTGGGGTTCCGTTGTTCATCTGTGGGATTTTCTTTATTTCCAAAAATCTAGGGCCAAATATGGTTTAAGTCGCTCTTGTAGTCTCGTGACCTGGGCCCAGCCAACTGCAGGCTCAGAAATGCCCATTTACATCACACATTAACTCTTGACCTTGTTTCCAGCGTATGCTCTCCAAGGAATTCTCCTTGTGCAAACTTTCCCCAGCCTGGGTGTAGCACTTCTCTAAACAGAGTTCATGGTAAATGCAGATTCTTCACATAATTTCACGTTGTAAATTGCTCATCCCGTTCTGAGTCTGTTTTCCACACCCTTCACTGTTGCTAATAAATGTCTGTTGAACAGAACCTAGCAAGGTTGTTGTGGAGCTGCAAGGGAATAGCTAGAAGCAATGTAAGCGCCGCTGACAAGTCTGCTTCCATCCTGCCCTGTTGGAAACAGGACACGTGCCCTCTCTACCTGGCATTTTGCTGCCCTGAGGAAGATCAGGATATTCCATAGGACTGCTTCCTCCCCAGGCCAAGCTGGGGCTGGCTTGAGGTGTGCTGACAACTTCTGTGTTCACTGCTGCGCTCTGCCTCCCGCGGACTTCTCAACTTGTTGTCCTTGCCCTCCCTATAATCCCAAACGCTCTCATTCCCCGCCTTCCTACGGTTCATGCTACCTGCAATCTCCGCAGTAATTCCTAGTGGCCATCTCCCGAAGCTGGATAATCCTCTAGGACTGCAACAAGCACAGCGCTTGCGTCAGCTCGTAGTGCTGCAGCCAACGCCAGCCCATCTGAACCTCACCTCCAGCCCTAACCAGGAGCTGTGCCAGGAGTATTTCAGAGCCCTACAGTCTGCTCTTATCAGCAGCCCAAGATACCACCAGATGAGGGAGTCCGTCGCCGCAGCCGCCTGCAACTCGCTGCCGGCTCTCCAACAGCCGTGAGCATCTGCTGCAAACTGCTACAGCTTCGTCTCCGTGCACCGCTCAGAAACAGCTCCCAGGGCTGCGGCTCCGCTGGGTGCTCACCCGGACACGTTGCCCAGTTCTCAGCTCGTGCACTGAGCACGTGGTGAGCACGCCAGGTGCTGGTAGCTACGTGCACCGCCTGCCACTTCGTTCTCCTGCAGCTTGCACTTTTGGAGACGGTGCATTTTTCCTCCTCGGCGTGACCTGCTTGGACACGCCAGCCCATTCTCAGCACGCTCAGTGTTTGGTTACCCAGCACACAAAGTCTTCATCCCTTATTGAAATAGTCCCTCGGTGCGTAGATACTGGGTGTAAACTTTGCACTGCAAAGCTGGCTGCTGGAAGTGACTTGAAGTTTGTTTACTTAGCTAACGAACACGAAGCAATTATGAAAGATCGAAGCTTCATCTAAAGAAGCGACTGCTTTAAATAAGAACAGTGGTTCTACAGCTGGACAGCCAGGCAGGATTCTAAATCGATGCCTTTCCCAAAGATGTACCGATTTTGAAGTTAAAGTGAGATGAGAAGCCGAGGGAAATAAATAATCCAGTTTATCAATGAGGAGTTAGAGGGCTTGTCTGCACACACCTGTGGAACAGCTGGCACCTTGGTTTGGGGCAGTCTCACAGCTCTGCCTCCCGGGTCACGGGGCTGGCTGGGCTTAAAAATAACTTGTTTTGTTTTCCTTGCATTATTTTTAACGCGGATCAATTACCCAGCCCACACAGCTGCCCGGCGCAGATCGGAGGCGGGGGGGAGGTGGTAAGTGGCCCAAGCACGCAGCTGCAGGGACAAACACCGCCAGCCTGCAGCTCGGGGGGCAGCCCCAAAACGCAGCACGGGGCGTCCCCTCTGCCCCTCGTCGTTACCCCCAGCCTCTGGTCCGTGTGGCAGCTGCCTGCTGTGCGGGCTGCCCCTGCTGCAGGGCTCCTGGCTTCGCAGGGGCTGCGTGTGCCATAGCTGTGGGCAGGGAAAGGGGCCTGCTGGGATTCAGTGACCCACGGCGGAGCTGCTTGGCTGGTGCCTCCCTTCCTCAAGCTGCGAGCTGAAGGAAAGGTGGGGCCAGTCTCAGGCTGCTTCTGCGTGACGTTCCTTTCTTTACGTTTAAATACATCTCCTAAATGCTAAAAGCTTCATCTCTGCTTGGACTGAGAGCCCGAGGAATTCCTCTCCTGCCTTTAATTTCCAATTAGCTGAGCCTCCCCAGTCTCCCTCCTCTGCCCCAGAGGCTCTGTTATCGTCCCACCCTCCGGGCAGAGAAGCTTCTGAAATTGATGTAACTAATAATCGTGGAAAAAGTCCTGCTGCATTCACAGTCCGTGGCTACAAAAAAAATGGAGCCTCGATTTAAAAGCCTGCAGCGACAAATGGATTATTTCGGTGGCAAATGAGTCTCCGCGGACCAACAATTTGGGGAGCTGAACGCTGGAATTGGAATGCGGGGGATCAATTCCCAACGCTTAGAGGCAAGGTTAATGCCCTGCAAGCAGTATTGAGCGCAGCGATGAGAGATAACGTGCCTCTGTGTTTCCAATGCCGGGCGGGGGAGCGCGGCGTTAAAAGCGAAAATGGGAAAGTTTGGAGCAGAACAAGAGCGAGAGAGGGCACGGATTTGCTAACACAGCATGATGCGCTGCTTGGGGACGGAGTTTTCAGGCGAATGCTGAGGGTGACGGTGTGCTTTCACTAAAGGGACTGGAAGTAACGCTGCTGAGGAGGGAGATGTTGGACGGGAGGCACCTGTGTGGTTCTGCAGAAAGCAAAGCAGCAGAGATGAACAACACCTGAAAGCCCGAGAAGCCTTTCCTTCCACCGAGGGCAACGCCTTTGCAGTCACAGCATGAAGTCGTTGCAGAAGAAAGACCTTTTTAAGGTGAGCATGGCTTCAGGTGGGGACCTGGGGGGGGGGGGAGAGCGGTGTCGGGAGGCAGTGCCCTGTCTGCACACACCCCAAGCAGCACCCGGACAGTGGGCTGAGCAGGGCCCTGCAGCTGGGCTGGGGAGCTCTGCAGGCTGCGTGCGCTGCGAGAGATCGACTCCTTCCATCGCCATGGAGCTGCTCTGCAGTTCGAGTGGCTCCTTCTCCACTTTCCTGAATGGTTTTAGTCCTTGGAGATGCACTTCTGCCGTTGTTTTCTGGTGCTGTTTGATGTTTTCCGCTTGCTATCAGAACACAGCACGGTGGTGCCCCCTCCACTCAAACTCTTAGATTTGAAGAGCAGTCGTGAAGGAAGAACTGCAATCTCATCTTAGGTTCCTTCCTCTCATTGGAAATCGTCTCCTTTAGACACAGGACAGACCCCATTTCTTGGTTTTCTTTCTATCCCCTGCCTCCACTTGTAGTTTCGCTGTTGCTCAAAGTCCAGTCCGAATTACATAAATACGAAATAAAAGTGCAGCCCTAGCCAAAATCCCGTGGTCTCTTAGAAGAGCAGGAACCTCTGCCATCCAACTCAGTGAGAGCCAGCCTGGCAGCCGACACGCCATTCTCTGCCTTTTTCCCTCCCGGAGCCACTTAACACCCTCCTGGGCCATACGATCCGTCGGCTGGCGGTGCGGTTCCGCAGGATAAGGGGCAGAAAAGCCCAGCAGCCGGTTTGCCAGCAGCGAGGAACGCGTGCCAAATCCATTCGCTCGGGCTCCAAATCCTCCCCCCTTCCCTCCCCTCCCCCAGGCTTTGGCAGGAGCTCTGTGTCCCCTCCAAGGGCCTGAGCGGGGTGAGCTGGGGTCGGCTTGCAGCGGGATGCTCAGCGGGCAGCGCCGCAGCGTGGTCCCTCGGCCCTGTTACTGGGGGGCACAGCGAGCTCCTGCTCAAAGCAACGGTCCCGAACCCGGGGAGCTGGCTTGGGAGCTGCATTCCTCTGCTGTTGAAATAAGAGATTTCAAATTTATGGTTTTTTTTTTTTTTTTTAAAATTATTATTATTATATATATATATAAAAAAAACTGGTTTAAAGTGCATGCGTTTCCAAAGCTGAAATTGAAAACGAAGCGTTCCAGAGGATTTGGACGGAAATTTTTCGTTCTCGTTTCCCCTTGTGGGGTATGTTGAAATTTTGGGCATTTTGTTCCACTTCGCGCTGAAGCTTTAACATCCTGAACGGAACAGCAACTTCCCCACTCAGCGCAGCTCAACTAATTGCCCTGTGAAGCTGATTAGAGTCAGCTCCGAAGCTTTTATCCACGCAGTTGCTATCTTCACGGTCTGACAACGTCTCTCACGTCAGGACCTTAAGGCACTTTGCAATCACCAACCATCCATGGGTCAGAGGGAGGACAAAGGCAGCATCCCCCTCCTGCAGTGCCAGCGAGGGGGGGGCACATGTGGGGCTGCAGTCCCCCCCCCTTCCAGGCACGGAGCGGATGCTGACACCTCCCCGTGATGTGATATTCCACAGCTGAAGTCCTTTGACATCACCATTGGAAATGGGTCCTAGGAAAGTTCTTTTCGGATGGAAACTGCGGTAGGAGTCGGGGCTGTTGTTTGAGAAGCTGAACAGTTTCAGGGAAACTCGTTGACTGGCGGGTGTTTAAATCAGCGAGCGGTAGGGGCGATCCCCCTCCGACACGGGGGATTGATGAACGAGGTGCAGCGCTGACAAAAGCTTGGAGCAGCGCGCTGAAACCCGAGCGGGCACGTGGCGTCAGCCCTGGCAGCTGAAGGCTTGGTGGAACCTTCCATAGGATCAGCGCGGGGCCTGGGAAACCTCGTGTAGCTGCTGGAAAAACGCGGTGCTGCCCCTGTGGGGTCGCAAAGGGGAACTGGGCTGTAGCTCTGCAAAAACCAGGTGAGGGGAAGCCCCCAGTGCACGGTGGGACGGCGCCGGGCAGGGCTGCCTGGCCGTGGCACCGCGGGCAGGAGGCGGAAGGGCCCCTTCCCAACCCCTGCTTATTTCCACGGGCAGGCAGAGTCGTTCCATCGCTTCCGTCCGCCAGGAAGAAGAGGAGCTGCTGGAAGGGCTCACATCTGCTATTGTCGTTGGTGGGATGACAAAAGAGAGAAACCCTTCCAGTTCTTCGGCGGGAGCACGGGTGCAGCGGGGAGCGCCTGTTCCAGCGGATGGCCGCGTGCCGCATCTGTGTTTGCTTCGCTGGAACAGCTGTTCGGATTTTGCTGGTGCCAAGGAGATAATCTGACTGCAGGGAAAATCTTACTCCGCGAGGGAACGCTTGTGGAAGGAGGCACGCTGAGCTCCTGTGTGGGCTGCCCCTGGCAACGCGGCCTGGCGAGGAAGGGAGCAACCTCTGCGCTGACCTTCAGCTCGTCCCCAGCCATCCAGCACACAGGTGCCTTTGGCCAGAGGGGCCGAAGAGACCCTACGGATGGAGAAGGGAGGAAGTGGAGCAGTGGAGGGTTCAGCCTCCTGGAGGCCGTGCAGCGAGAGCTGGAAACTGCAACAGCACGGGGTGCGTGGGATGCGGGCAGAACCCCACTGTGCCAGGGCCCCATCTCACAGCTGGAAGGACCCCAGGCTGCGGGGGCAGCTCTGTGTCCGTGGCCAGGCTGCTGCAGCCCGGGGGCTGCTCCCTGCCAACAGTGGGCACTAGGCTTGGCCAGGGGCGTTGTGTGCTCCAGCTGCCTTTGCTTCCAGCGGGCCGTTGTCCCTAGGTGCATTTGGTGCAGATCCAGGCCGCATCTGCTAACGGAAAAGAAGATCTGCAATCATTCCACACCGCGTCTCCCGACCACGATGGATTTTGCACGGGCAAACGGCAATTCCCACACCAGGAGACGGAACTAAGGGCCGTGCCCGGGGCACCGTGACCGCCCCACCAACCACTGCCACCAGCGCTCTGCTGCGTCCATGTGCCCCGATCGTAACCCGAACGGCTTTAACAAACACAAGCCGCGATTCCAGAGGTTCACAAGAGCTGATAAGGGACAGATAAGCAGGCGCGCACGGAGCGCGTGGACCTAAAGCTCCCGCACCGCAATCGCGGAGCTCGGCGCAGCCGCGCAGTGCCGGGGAGCTCCGCCCGCCGGGTCCGTGCGGCGGCGGCGGCTGCGCAGTGAGAGCGGGGAGCGCCATGAGCGAGCGGCGGCTGCGGGCGGTGCGGGACCGCGTGCGGTCCTTCCCCGACTTCCCCGTGCCCGGCGTGCTGTTCCGGTGCGGGGCTGGGGCTGAGGATGGAGCCGAGGAGCCGGAATGGGGCAGGGGAGGGGATGGGGATTGGGGTGGGGCTGGGGCTGGGAGCTGGAGGTGGGCGGGGGAATGGGGATGGAGACAGGAGGTTGGGAATGGGACAGGGGATGGGAATGGGGAAGGGGAGTGGAGATGGAGATGGGAATGGAGCGGGGAGTGGGGATGGGGCAGGGAGCTGGGGATGGGGCAGGGAGCTGGGGATAGGGATTGGGCTGGAAATGGAGCAGAGGCTGGGACGTGGGGGTGGGGATGGAGCCAAGGAGCTGTGAGTGGAGCAGGGGATGGGAACAGGGCTGAGGAATGGGGATGGATGTGGCGATGGGGTAGGGAGTGAGGCAGAGGCTGGGGCGTGGAGGTCGGGATGGAGCCAAGGAGCTGTGAATGGAGCAGGGGATGGAAATGGGGAATGGGGAATGGAGATGGATGTGGGGATGGGGCAGGGAGCTGGGGATTGGGATTGGGCTGGAGATGGAGCAGAGGCTGGGGCGTGGGGGTGGGGATGGAGCCAAGGAGCTACGAGTGGAGCAGGGGATGGGAATGGGAATGGAGATGGATGTGGGGATGGGGCAGGGAGTGAGGCAGGGGCTGGGGCATGGAGGTGGGGATGGAACCAAGGAGCTGTGAATGGAGCAGGGGATGGGAATGGGAATGGGGAATGGAGATGGAGCTGAGAATGGAGCGGGGAGTGGGGATGGGGCAGGGAGCTGGGGATGGGGATTGGGCTGGAAATGGAGCAGAGGCTGGGACGTGGGGGTGGGGATGGAGCCAAGGAGCTGCGAGTGGAGCAGGGGATGGGAATGGGAATGGAGATGGATCTGGGGATGGGGCAGGGAGTGGGGATGGAGCAGGGAGCAAGTGATGGAGATGGGGCAGGACATGCTTCCTCTGGGTGTAGTAGCAACATCACCTCTGGCCCTTGGTTGCTTGCTCACTGCTCTCCCTCTGTTTGCAGCGACATCAGCCCCCTGTTGAAGGATCCTGAAGCTTTCAAGGCTTTGATTGATCTTCTGGAAGATCACCTGAGGGCATCCTTCCCCAAAATCGATGTCATTGCAGGTGGGTGTTCACTGAGAAGTCTCTGAGGCTGCTGCAAGGCACTGTGTGCTCAGAATCCCTGGGTGGTAAGTGTGGGAAGACGCCTTGCTAATGGGACAGGAAATACCATAGCCCTTGGATATTGTCTACTGGCCTATATTGTGCAGTAACACCAATACAGGTATTGCCCTTAACCCAGTACTGTCCTTTCCTGAAATACTGGTTTGCGAGGTGGCAGATACCAGCTAATGCTACTTCTGAGCCAATTTCGTAATTCCATTGTTAAAAAAGAGGCATTTGGTGAGCGCTGAAGCCTGGTGTGCTGCGCCTGGGCAGCCCGTGGCAGGGAGCCCCTGTTGCAGCACGTTTGCCTTCCCATGCAGCCTTTTCAAGCCAACTGAAACAGCCGTAGCGGTGCTAATGCATTGCAGGACACGCTTTGAGGAGGCTGAGAATGAAAGCGCTGGGAAAGGGACTGCTGGGGCCGGGCGATAGCCTGGAGCTCAGGAGTCCAGACCAAAGCTCTTCCAAGTGCCTGCCGATAACCCACTGTGCAAAGTCCTTGGCTGCGTGGCTGCACTGATAACTGGGGCTCAGCTGAGCTCAGCTCGGCGAAGGAGAGCTCGAGGGGAGCCCCAAAGGGCTGCTGGGGGGGGGTGGGGGTCGCTGACGGGCTGTGGGACACAGTGCTGTAGTGTATGCATTTAGGCCTAGGGGCTCGCCGTAAGGGCACGTTGCTCCTGCCCATGGGAGGATGAACGCGGGGCATCGATCCCAGGTGGCTTTTCTGAGCGCTCTTGCTGCTTTTCCCCCCCCCAGGTCTGGACTCCCGCGGCTTCCTCATAGGCCCCCCCCTGGCTCAGAGGCTGGGGGTCGGCTTCGTGCTGATCCGAAAGAAGGGGAAACTCCCCGGCCCCACCGAGTCCATCTCGTACGCCCTGGAGTACGGCAAGGTGATGCCCAGCGGGGGAAGGGGTTAGCAGGCTGCGCTTGGGCTCTGAGCAGAGGGGCAGTGCCCCAAGCTGTGATCAGAGTCGGTGCTACATGGCTTCCTTTGGCTTGAATTCAGGGGCACGACCGTCGGGTGCGTTGTTTCCCACTCTCCCAGGAAGTGCCCCGAGTGAACGCCTTTATTGCGTGGCTTTGAAGCAGGGTGCTCACCTTGTAAGGCTGCATCCTCAAGGAGCAGAGGGCCAGCAACGCGCTGTGCCGGTGCCTAACAGAGCCCCAGCTCTGGGCCTGCACTGGGAGGAGGGGTCATGCCCAGCCCTTAAGGATGCGTCCATAGGGGCTGTGATCCGGCTCAGTTAGAGCTTGATCAGAGTTCAGACAACAAGGGAGATTTCCCCTGCTGGACAGCTGCTAGGGGATGAGGGTTGGCCCAGCAATCTCTGCCGTGCTCTGTATTTCCGTGGTGCTCCTGTGGCTGTGCTGTGTGGCTTCAGGTGCTGGTTGCTAAGGTGGATCTCGCTGAAGATACGCCTGCATTCTGCCACGTGGTAGCAGGTTGGGAAATGTTCTTCTGCGAGGCAGGGCTGCAATGAAGCTGCTCTTTCCACCCTGCAGGCCGAACTCGAAATCCAGAGTGACGCCGTGGAAGCGGGACAAAAAGTGGTCGTTGTGGATGACTTGCTTGCAACTGGAGGTGAGGGAAGCAGGCTCTGGTGGGGTGGTGGGTCACCCTGGTTTCCTCCACGGGGGGGAGGCCTTGAGAATGCTGTGCATGGAAACCGCCATCCACGTCACATCCTGCAACGCGGGAGGTGGCAGTGGCAATGGTGGTTGTGTGTAAATCACGGTAGCAGCTGTGCACGGTGCTGGAGTTCCCTGCATTGCTGTGTGCACCGGTACTGGGGAGGGGGAGGGGGGGGGGGTCACAGCCTGCTTTGTTTGGTGCTGCTCCTCGAGCGAGGGTCTCTCTGCTGAGCCTCTCTCTGCACGCAGGCACGATGCGCGCAGCCTGCGAGCTGCTGGCGAGGCTGAAGGCCGACATCCTGGAGTGCCTGGTGGTCATCGAGCTGAAGGCCCTGAGAGGGGCGGCCAAGCTGGAGGCCATCCCCTTCCACTCCCTGCTGCAGTACGACTGAGGCTGCTGGCTGCTGCAGCACCTCGGGCTGCGGGCCCCGACTCCGGGTTGATGTCACGACTTGGGGGGGGGCAGCAGGGACCTGCGTGGGGAGGGGGAGACCACGATGCCATTTTACTGGTGTTGCTTTTCAGGCTACCAAAGCAAGGCAGGGCAGGATGCTCCGTGGGCCATAGGTGCCTGAGCCCAGCCCCGGGAGAGCTCTGAGTGGCTCCTGAGGAGCTCAGATGGGCGCAGTGCTGCTGTGTGTCATGGTCTGAGCAGGGTTCAGGCCAGCCCCGGGCTGTCCCACCTCCCTATCTTCGCAGGGGCTGAGCTCGCTGCTACAATAAACATTGCCTCCTTTTTCTATTTTTTCTAAACTGTCTCAGTGCTCTTCTTGCAGCAGCTGGAGCTGTTTGTGAGCCTCATGGCAGCACCGGGGGCTGCAGCGTGAGCCCCCCATTGCCACCCCGACCTTACAGGAGGCAGCAGCAGCCGCATCCAGGTATCTGCATCCCGCAGGCTGGAGGGGGGCACTTGGGCAGCGTGGATCTCGGTGCTGGGAGAGCACCTTCCCAGCAAAGAGCATGGGGACAGCAGGCCGTGCTCGCAGCCCTCGGGCCCATCCTGCCTATTTTTATCACTTGTTTCCTAAAAAGCAGCTCCCTTGCTGCTCCGCACTCCCCCCCCCAGGGAAACCTCTGGGGCGCTGGGATCCCCAGGCAGCCCCGCACCGAGCACGCACGCTTGGCAGCGCCTGCAGGGCCCCGCTGCGACGTAGAGAGGGGAAAATGAGTTCCACCCCACGGAGCTGTGGAAAAGCAGCTGCACGCTGCGGAGGCGAGCGCGAGCCTTGCTGCTGCCAGGCCTGGCTGCGCGCGCGGCCAAGGGCTGACATCAGGGAACCCGGGGACGCTGCTTTCGTTCGGTGCCATTACTCACAGTGGCAACGCTTCAGAGCTGCCGCTTCCAGGCAGGAGCAGCGAGCGGGAGCTGGGCGTGCTCCCTTGGGAGGCGTGCGTCTCAGCCTGGGCGAGCTGGGAAGCATCCCACGTGTGCTGGGTGAAATCCCCGCGGGGACCACGCTGCAGCCAGCCCCCAGCCGGGAAGCTCCCTCCGGCTCAGCCCCGTGCGCCGCTGTGGGGTGAAGCGCAGCACCTCGCTGCCACCCCCCTCCATCAGAAGGCACCGTTCACCCAGCCCAGGTGAGCAGCCCCGTGCCGGGCAGCCCCTCCCCGCGCTCACCCCCCTGCCCCGTGCCAGAGCCCTGCTGACAAGAGCCGCATTCAGCTCCGCGGAGCCCACGCTCACTTTTTCCAGTCAGGCTTTGCTGCAGGACTTGGACCGTGCCCCAGCCCTTCCCTGCGTGAGCGGCCGGGGCCCAACGCAGACAGCGGGAGGAAGAGCGTTGGGTTCACAACGCGAGTCAGCTCTATTTAAAACATTTAATGCAGATGTGTTTTGACAAGTCCTGCCGCCGTTTCCAGCGAGCGCCGGAGATGCGCTTCCCTCCCTTAAAAACAGAACGAGACCCCAGACACCAAAAACAGCGCTTCGTGACTTCTTCTCTCCCTCCTTCCTCCTCGCCCCCCTCCCCCAGCACACAGAAGCAGCCCCTGCGCCCAGCCAGGACGCGGCACACGGGGGCTGGAAGCTCTGGATCTCACCCCCGACCGCCTTCAGCTTTAGAGGCAGCTGCAACCTGCAAGGACCCAACAAAGAACTAACTCGATCCCGCTTTGCTCGCGGGAGCTCGCTACACTTGCAAAAGAGAGAACCATACAGGGGAAGCCCGGGTCCTGGCAGGGCTCAGAGGGCTTCTGCCTCCTTGGCCGCCTTCTCCAGCCTCCCGGTGACCAGGCCGAGGTCCATGTGCTTGTCCAGCTTGATGTAGGTGTCGGTGCGGATGGCGTGGACGGTCGCCCAGTCGGGCAGCAGCTCTGCCAGGAGCCGCAGGTGCTTCTCCATCTCACCTGCGGGGATGCATCCAAACAACAGCTCAGCTCCCATCCCAGCAAACCCCATCGCCGTGCCACCCGCTGCCCCACACCCCCTCCTTCCCCCCCCCATACCTGCTGCCATCTGTGTGGGGTAGCTGTCGGCCATGCGGGCGCACGCCAGCTCCATGGGCAGCGCCTGCTTCTTCTCGGCCACGAAGACGCCGCGCAGGATGCGGGCCATGGCCGGCAGCCGGCCCAGCATGGCCAGCCGCTCCTCCTGCCCCGCCGCCCGCGTCATCAGCGCCTGCAGCCGCCGCGCCTCCTTCGCACGGATCTGGGGAGCGGGGAGAGGGGTCAGGAGCAGGTGGGCTCTTCTCCCCCCTCCTCCCCCCCCCCCCCCGGGGCCGCGGCCAGGATGGAATTACTCACCCGCTCCAGCAGCGCCTGGGACACCCCTTTGAGAGCGCTGGAGGCGCTGGCAGGGGATGCTGCTTTGGAAAGCACTGGTTCCTCCGCACCGGCTTCAGCGCTTCTCAAGGCCAGGTTGGCAAGAGCTTTTTCCATCTGCTCATGTGGACGGAGGAGGAGTTGGGTTACAGCTGGGAGGAAGGAGAAGTTTCCCCTCCGCCGCCGCTCCCCCCCACCCCCGGGGCCACCCTGCAGCAGCCCGGCGCTCCCCCCATCGGACCCATCTGCGTGGGGCACGACCTCACCTCCAGCCCCAGGGGCAGCTCCTCCAGCCTCGCGCACGCTGATGTTCAGCGTGTGTTCCCACCTTACGGCGCTCAGCCGGCCCACGCAGGAGCAGCCCTTCCCCACCCCCCGAGGGATGGCTGCTGTGGGGCAGCGGCTGCGGCAGAGCCCGGTGCTCCCCGCTCACCTTAGCGCTCATCGTGCCCCGAGCTGCGCTCAGCACCTCCTGCGCCGTGCTGATCCTGTTCTCCTGCGGCGGCCGCGGCAGCTCCGCCGGGCTGATGTCGGGCACCTCGTCCACGTTGAAGCGGGGATGCCAGCGGGTCAGCTTGTCCTCTGGCACCTCCATGGGCGGGCTCAGGGTGGCCAGGAACGCCTGCAGCGGGATGAGAATGTGGCAGCTGGCTTGGGGAAAGCCAGAACCGGGAGAAATCCCAGCAGCCACGCATTCCCTGCTCTCCACGCCGCGTTGCTGTCCTCCCACCCACGCCAAGAGCACGCAAGGAGCCTGGATGCCCACCCATTCCTTTAGGAAGAGAGGACAGCTTGGCCTCCCGACATCGGGCTGGGGCTCACCGCGTGGTGCTGCTTGACGATGTTCACCAGGCTGCGGTGGAACTCCTTCCTGCGCTCCAGCAGGCGCGATGCTGACAGGTGAGGGCGGCCGCACAGCTGCTCATCTGCGGGGAGAGAGCAGAGCATCGCTGCAGCATCACGGCAAAACCCCAAGGGCACAGCAGCAGAGCTGCAGAAACCCACGCTCAGGTCGTTTCAGACCCAGCAGGTCCCAGCCACGCGTACCTTCCCCCAGCACCGGCTCCAGCGTCAGCTGGTACTCCGACTTCTTCACGCCGCTGCTGTAGGTGGGGATGTTCTTCTCCTGGCGGAAGCGGTAGGAGGTGGGGTACACCGCCTTGATCTGCCCCACGTGCCGCTCCTCGAACTGCCTGCAACGGCACCAGGGACGTGGGGAACCCCGAGGGCTGACGCAGGGAAGCAGCCCCAGCTGCGGGCCGGCGCTGCTGCGGACTCACTTGCGCATCATGTCCTGCACGCCCTGCTTCACCTTGGCGAAGGTGATGGTCTCGGCGCGGTTGAAGAGCATCCCGGCGATGGTGTCCACGCTGCGGAACATCTCCGCCAGCACCTTGTACTTGTAGGGCAGCGTCAGCCCCGGCGCCGTGTCCTGCGCCAGGGCATGGAAGCGCTGGTAGGCGGGGAGCCGTGCGCTGCTGGGAACGGAGAGGGGTCACTGGGACAGCCCCGAGGCCACCTGGGTTAGAATGAGGGCTTGGAGCCCAGCAGGGCTGAGATGGGAGCGGTGTGCCCCACACACTGGGGCAGGTTCCCTCTGCTCCCTCCATCCCATCAACCCACGCTGCGCTCACAGCGCTCTGGGGACGGAGAAGCCCCGGGGCTCAGGGCTTTGCCCACAACGGGGCTGATCCGAGGGACCCCGCTGCCCCTCTCACCAGAAATGCAACATGGCGTGGGCAGAGCAGCACTGCTGCCCTTTCCCTCGTGGCAGCAGCCCCACCATGCCCCACTTTCCCCCCTCGGAGCCATTTCTCACCCATTCTCCGCTGGTGCTGGAGACTCCGTCCCGGTGACCCCATCTGGTCCCGTCCCAGTGCCCGCTGCCTTGGCACGGAGCCGCAGCTCCAGGCCCCGCAGGCTCTGCAGGCGGCTCCGCAGCTCAGCGCCGGCCCCAGCGGGGATGGGGGGCAGCTGGGCGGGGGGCTTCATCCTCATCCTCTGCAAGCGGCTCTGCAGCGTGGCCAGCTCCTCCTGCGGGGTCAGGGGCAGTCAGCAAAGGATGAAGAAGGTGCAAAGGGAAGCGATCGGGTGGAGACCCCAGTCAGGCACTAAGCCCCCTTCCCCCATACCCGTACCTGCTCCAGGCGTGGTGTGGTCCCGCTGTCCCGCTCCGGGCCAGGGGAGGGCATCCTGCTGGCTACGGGGGGCTCCAGTGGGCCCAGCGATGCGGGGCTGGCTGGCTGCGGGTCAGCAGGAGATAGGATTAGGGGTGGAAAGCTTGGGCTGCCCACGGGTGTGCGGCCATTCCCGACACCACCCCCACCCCCCAAACACCGGGACAGCTTCCCCCAGCCAAACCAACACCGGGACCCCAACGTCCCAACCCCAAAGCAAGCACTGGGACCAC
>NC_034418.1:18232289-18235072 GCF_002078875.1 Numida meleagris | reverse complement strand
TTTTTTTTTTTTTTTTTTTTAAATGACGAGCAAACAGGAAGCGCCCAATCTTATAGTTGTAATTTATTTATTTATTTCTCCCCCTTCCCTCGTTCCTCCTCCAGCGCCTCCGCTTTGCTGCGGGGCCGCTGGAAAGGCTGAGACCGGCCAACTCGCGGCACTGGTGGCTGCAGCGGGCGGCGCCAGGCGGGGCCGGGCCGAGGGGGCCGGGCGGCGCCGCGTATAAAGGCAGCGGCGGGGCGGGGGAAACGCGTTCCCTCGCAGCGCTCCGGGTCCGGCCCTGCGGGGCGGAACGGGAACGGGACGGGAGCGGCGCGGCATGGCCCGGCCCGCGGCCGCCTGAAGCATGGAGCGGCGGGCGCTGTGCGCGGGGCTCTACTGGCTGCTGCTGCCGCTCGCCCTGCTCGCCGGTGGGTGCACGTGTCGCGCGTTATTTCTTACTGCGGGGGGGAGGGGGGGGGCTCAGGGGTATCCCCCCAGCACAGCTCATTGGGGTTGTTGGGGCCGCGCGCTCACGGTGTGAGGGTACCCCCCCCCACCCCCACGGTGTCGTTCCTAGGGGTGAATCGGAGCCGGGACGCGGTGACAGAGGTTGCGGGGGAGGGGGCACGCAACTTTTTCCTTGCCCGGAACCGCAGCCGGAGCCCGCGGGCAGCGCTGTCACACGCGGCCGCCCCGTCCCGCGTCCCCGGGTTGCACGGAGCCGCGCGCTGCGCTGGGGCGGCCGCTCCGCGCACCACCCAGCGCGGGGAGCCGCCTGGCCCCCAGCCTGGAAAATCCCCGTGTCCCCGCGAGCGGGACAAGAATCGGCCCTTTGAACGTCGGCACCGTCCGAAAGGAAAAACCCTCTCCGGCTCCGCGGGGCTCCGTCAACACGCGCCGTTCAACGGGCTCCTTGTGCGGGGACGCCGTCGCGGCGGGACCCCCCCCCCGCCCCCCAGGGCTGTGCCACCCCCCGGCGGAGCGGGGCCCGTCCCCGCCGTCCTGGCGGAGGAAGTCGGTGGCGGCTGAAAAGCTTCTTTCTGCATTTTGCGAGGAGTGACTCAGTGCATCGCGCAGGATGTGAGGAGGTTAATTATAACCCTGCTTGCAAACCGGGCCGGGAAGGTGGCCCGGGAGCCGCTTGCACAAGGCCGGGAGCATCCCGTGGGGTCACGCGTGTTTTTCCCCCCCCCGCCCCTCCGGGGCCCGCCGCGCTGTAACCGCGTTGCGGGACGGGGTGCAGCTCCTGGGCGGCCTTCCCCCTCTCCCGGTGGCTTTTGGGGCCCCGCTCGGCAGCGGCTGTCCGAGGAGGTGAGGTTAAAATAGAGGTGCGTGTGACTCAGCGGGTGCTCGGAGGGCAGCCGGGCCCTTGCACGGGGGGGGGGGGAAACTGAGGCACGGGGCAGGTGGGAGCCCCGCAGCTTTCCTTCCCCTGCAGTTAGGCTCTTCCCCGACGTCCGCAGGATGTGTGCTGCCGGCTCCCAGCCAACTCGGTGCGGGCGGTGGCCGGACCTTGCGGCACGGTGCGGGGCAGCCCCATGGGGGTGCTGTTCCGTAGGGCCGGAGCCTCCGGAGGGGGGAGCCCCCCCCCCACCCCGAGTGCCCATCCCACCCAGCATCCCTCGGGCCGCGCTTTCCCTAGGGATGCGCCCCCCAAAATGAGGGGAGGTTCTGAGCTGGACGGGGGTGAGGACACGACCCCCCCCACCCCCCGCCCAGCAGAGCCCCCCCACGAGTGGGGTGTGGGGGTCCCGGGGAGCGCTGCAGGCGCGGTGCCCGGCGTGGGCTGCGGCCAGCTGCCTCCTGCGGTCAGGTGCTTTTTTTAAATGAGGGGAAATAAGAGGAGGAAATGGAGGGAAAAAAAAAAAAGAGAGGGGAAAAAGGGAAAAAAAAAAAAAAAAAAAAAACTGCCACCGAACGTCTCCAAGAGCAATAACTCCGCTTCCTCCCAAGGGCGGTCCTGGGGGATGGGCTGCGCGGGGCTGGGGTGGGTGATGCTCCGTCCCTCGGTGCTGCGGGGGGGGCCCGTGTCCTGCGTGGGTTTGCAGGGGGTGTCGGGGCTGGGGAGCGGGGCGCGGGGGGGGTTTCACCCCCGGCCTCCGGCTGCGGGGATGCCCTGAGCGCCGGGGATCCCCCCGGGGGGTGGGGCGGGGGTGTCGGTTCGGCAGCACGGGCGTCCCAGCGCCGAGCTTTAAGGCGTGGGGTTGGCTCCTGCCCCGCTGTAGGTGCCCCGTCCCTGTGCGGCCCCGTTGCTCTGGGGCCGGGCTGGTGCTTTGGGCCGCGCTGCCCGTTTAACCTCTCTGCTCCCGCTTCCTCCTATGCTCGGCAATGATAAGGACTCGGGGCGGGACGGCCGCGCGGTTCGTCCCCAGCGGCCGCTGTCGGTGCTGTGGGGGACATCGGGGCCGTCCCCATCCTTGGGCGATGGGCTGGCATCGAGCACCGCTCCCCCGGAGCCGCTTTCCTTATCCCATCCCACCCGGCTGTGGGTTTTCCCAGGCACGGGGCTGCGCTCCGGGGTGATCCCATGGCATCCCCCCGGGGAGCGGGACGGCCCCTGCCCCACGCTGGCAGCGCCGGGATGGATTTTCCACACAAACAGGATATGGTGGGGCTGGTTCTTCTTCCCGGAAAGCGGAGATGGGGCTGGGAATGGGAATGTGCCTGTGGCTGCTTCTCATTGGGTTCTCACTGCTGCTGTGAGGTGCGGGGGTCGTTCCTGGTCCTGCAGAGAGCAAGGAGCAGAGCTGACACCGACCGGCAGGGCTGCGTGCAGCCAGCACTGCCAATGGGGTGCTGGC